>NC_084617.1:55675632-55975632 GCF_033978795.1 Nerophis ophidion | reverse complement strand
ATGTACAATATAAACATTTGAATGAATACAAAAATAATATCCAGTTCTGCTGTACAGGTCTTAAGAGTCGTAACAAGTCCTTTAAAAAAAAAAAAGCAGCAAATTTGAGATGGGAATTTTGACCAGTTGGTGTCAGCTTGGCCTAAAAAGAAGTCAAAGTGCAAAAAGTCCAGCAGAAACACTTGGTCCTTGGATGAGAAGTGAAATGAAAACACTAACCTTGCTTTTGGAGCAATGAAGCTGCTCGTGTTGACTCTTAAAGGCCTACTGAAACCCACTACTACCCACCACGCAGTCTGATAGTTTATATATCAATGATGAAATATTAACATTGCAATACATGCCAATACGGCCTTTTTAGTTTACTAAATTGCAATTTTACATTTCTTGCGAGGTATCCTGTTGAAAACGTCGCAGAATGATGACGTGTATGATGACGTCACCGGTGGTAGCAGACATGTTCTCCCAGCACCGATCACGGCTAAAAGTAGTTTGTTTTTATTGCATAATTACACATTATTCTGGACCTCTGTGTTGCTGAATCTTTTGCAATTTGTTCAATGAATAATGGAGACTACAAATAAGAAAGATGTTGGTGGAAAGCGGTGTATTGCAGCCGGCTTTAGCAACACAAACAGCCGGTGTTTCTTTTTTTGTTGTGAAGCTTTAATATGGAACAGAGCGGTCAAGCGAACATGTTTCTCTACCACATGTTAATTGGCACGTTTCAGTGAGAAAATTGTGGTAATAAGTCGGCTCTTGCTGTAAACATGAGCGGAGCTTGTGTCGTTCCTCCTGCAGCTGTCAAAGAGGCAACTGCGACTTTCTTGGCTCCTCCATGGCTTCCATCAGAGACACTGGCGGTCACCACACCCCTCCGACTGTGAGGTATTACTACATAATCTCACTAAAACACTAGTAACACAATAAGCATATAAAGGATTTTCCAGAATTATCCTAGTAAATGTGTCTAATAACATCTGAATCGCTCCCACTGCCGTCACCTTTTTTCTTTTTCTTCTAGTCCTTCACTCTCACTATCGTCATCCACGATTCTTTCATCCCCGCTCAAATTAATGGGGAAATTGTTGGTTTCTTGGTCCGAATCGCTCTAGCAGCTGGTGGCCATGATTGTAAATAATGTTCAGATGTGAGGAGCCCTACAACCCGTGACGTCACGCGCACATCGTCTGCAAGGCTTTTTTATTAGCGACCAAAAGTTGCGAACTTTCTCGTCGACGTTCTCTACTAAATCCTTTCAACAAAAATATGGCAATATCGCGAAATGATCAAGTATGACACATAGAATGGACCTGCTATCCCCGTTTAAATAAGAAAATCTCATTTCAGTAGGCCTTTAAGAAACAAACATGGTGGCCGCAGAAAAAAACACCTGACTGGCAAACTAACTAGTGTAAAAAGATGCTGTGAAGACTTGTGGGAACACAGAACGCAGTGAGCTGCTTATTTCCTTTCTGCACGGTAAACATAAGTACAATCTAAAAGTAAAAACTGAAATGCGCACAAATCAGGTGTTTCCTGGTTCCTGGTACGTTCACAGGGTTCCTTTCAGACCAGAAGGTTAAGAGTCCTAAGTGGCGCTGTCGGACATGCTGGGACTGTCCAGAGAGGACGCGTTGGGGGTTTGTGGCTCATTCTGGTCTGTGCTTTGCAGCGGGCAAGAACTGTCTTTGGGCCAGTGGAGGCGACTCAGACTCTGGTGAAGTTGGTCCAGTTCTATGGGCAGAGGGATGCCCAGCTCCTGGTTGAGGGACAGAGCCTTGAAACAGTCCTCCAGCTTCTGGAAGGGCGGACTAGTCAGGGAGAAAACAGAAGAGGTTAGAAGTGGAACACTGATACTGAAATATCGATACCACACACGACAGACAAGCACTCCAACAAAAGGAAACGGGTCAACGAGGCGAGGACTTTTGGATTTAATTCCAGCCTCCAGAACACCAACACAGAGGGCTGGGGCTTTTACACGGGCACACCGTGGAAAACCCAGGATTGAAGGAATCGTGGGGTGAGAGGAAGTTGGTTTTCTAATAATCGCACATGATTCATAAAAACTGTAACATGCAGCTTGTGCTACTGCGACTACGAAACCGTCGTTGGTGTCACGTGATCCGCCCGCATCGTACACACAGCACGTGTGGACAAAAACCCCATAGGAAACATGCGTGGAGAAGTCGAGTGAAGTTCACCCAAGCCAGAAACTTTAGGTGGATCTGGCAGCAGCTTGAGAAAAAATAACAACATTCTTCCTGGGGCGGTATAGCTCTGTTGGTAGAGTGGCTGTGCCAGCAACTTGAGGGTTCCAGGTTCGATCCCCGCTTCCGCCATCCTAGTTGCTGCCGTTGTGTCCTTGGGCAAGACACTTTACCCACCTGCTCCCAGTGTCACCCACACTGCTTTAAATGTAACTTAGATATTGGGTTTCACTATGTAATAGCACTTTGAGTCAATAGAGAAAAGCGCTACAGAAATATAATTCACTTCACTAATAAATCAATATATCGATACTTTTAAAGGCCTACTGAAACCCACTACTACCCACCACGCAGTCTGATAGTTTATATATCAATGATGAAATATTAACATTGCAACACATGCCAATACGGCCTTTTTAGTTGACTAAATTGCAATTTTAAATTTCCCGCGGAGTTTCTTGTTGAAAACGTCGCGGAATGATGACGCATGCGCGTGACGTCACGGATTGTCAGAAAATATAAGCTCAGCGCCAGTTACGGCTAAAAGTCGTCTCTGTTCATGGCGTAATTACACAGTGATTTGGACATCTGTGTTGCTGAATCTTTTGCAATTTCTTCAATTAATAATGGAGACTATAAAGAACAATGCTGTTGGTGGAAAGCGGTGTATTGCAGCTGCCTTTAGCACCGAGACACAGCTGTTGTTTCTTTGTTTTTAACACAGAGCGGTCAGGCGAACATGTTTCTCTACGTCAACCAACATGTTTTTGGATGGGAAAACTGTGATATATATGTTACCGGAGACATCATTGGATTATTCGTCCTCCTGCCGTAGCTGTTTAAAATGCAGCTGTGAGCTTGGCTTCTCTCTGAGACACTGCGTGTTCACCACAGCCATCCGACCTTGAGGTAGGTCTTTACAATCTCACTAAAACACTATTAAAACAATAAGCAGATAAGGGATCTTCCAGAATTATCCTAGTAAATGTGTCTAATTACATCTGAAACGCTCACACTGCCGCCGCCCGGAGCCATCGGTTTTTATTTTGATTTTTTTTTTCGCAATCAATATCATCATCCACAAGTCTTTCATCCTCGCTCAAATTAATGGGGAAATTGTCGTTTTCTCGGTCCGAATAGCTCTTGCTGCTGGAGGCTCTCATTAAAAACAATGTGAGGACGTGAGGAGCCCTCACCCTTGTGACGTCATCGTCTGCGACTTCCGGTAAAGGCGAAGCTTTTTTATCAGCACCAAAAGTTGCGAACTTTATCGTGGATGTTCTCTACTAAATCCTTTCAGCAAAAATATGCTAATATCGCAAAATGATCAAGTATGACACATAGAGTGGACCTACCATCCTCATTTAAATAAGAACATCTCATTTCAGTAGGCCTTTTAGTTCAGGGGTGTCCAAACTTTGTCCAGCGAGGGCCACAAAAATAAAATATGAAGGATGCGAGGAAACGTTGATAAATTTTGTTCATTAAAAACCAACACATAAATAAATACTCAACACAACATCTATTACTTAGCTTTGCGTTATCAATAAAAAAAGCATATTTTACATAATCCACCCATCCATTTTCTACCGCTTATTCCCTTTCGGGGTCGCGGGGGGCGCTGGCGCCTATCTCAGCTACAATCGGGCGGAAGGCAGGGTACACCCTGGACAAGTCGCCACCTCATCGCAGGGCCAACACAGATAGACAGACAACATTCACACTCACATTCACACACTAGGGCCAATTTTACATAATGTTGCTCTAAATTACCCTATTTTTCGGATTATAAATCGCTCCGGAGTATAAATCGCACCGACCGAAAATGCATAATAAAGGAGGAAAAAAAACATATACACGTCGCACTGGAGTATAAGTCGCATTTTTGGGGGAAATTTATTTGATAAAATCCAACACCAAGAATAGACATTTGAAAGGTAATTTGAAATAAATAAAAAATAGAAACAACAGGCTGAATAAGTGTACGTTATATGAGGCATAAATAACCAACTGAGAAGGTGCCTGCTATGTTAACGTAACATTTTATGGTAAGAGTCATTCAAAAACTATAACATATAGAACATGCTATACGTTTACCAAACTATCTGTCACTCCTAATCACTAAATCCCATGAAATCTTCTTCCCCGATGTCGCTTCTAAACAACTCTGACAACTCCAAAGGTATGCGCCGCTTCCTCTTGTTGTTTTCTGCTGCATATTTCACTACGTTCAGCTTGTAATCTGCAGTGCATGATTTTCTTTTCGGTGCCATTTTTGTTCAGCCCTTCTCACTTTTTATAAGCTACCGCCAACGATTAAATGATCCATTTTAATAGCTACGGCAGTAGCATATAACAGTCAGCATTCAATGACCCACAATGCACTTCTGCCATAACCCTCCCCCGCCGAATTCTTTTGGTTGACGTGTGTGTGACGATTGCTGACATTTTCTTCGTCTCTTCCGCGAAATGAGATAAATAATATTATTTGATATTTTACGGTAATGTGTTAATAATTTCACACATAAGTTGCTCCGGAGTATATGTCGCACTATACTTTTACAGTCCGAAAAATACGGTAAGTATTTTTAAGCATGCAAATGGCGAAATGAATTAATGGTTATTTTATAAATGTCACATCACATTTAGCGTGAACAAAATTATCACGGTTATTATAACATTGTGGTAGTGTTGAATTTGCTCTAAAAATACTTAAACACACAATAAAATCTTTTGACCAGGTAAATTTTTTTTTTAATAACTAAAATACACACACCGTTATAAAACAACAACAGTACTTTGCATGTTTTGTGTTTACGCTTCACTGATTGTGTTTTAATCTTAGTTTTTTATCGGTTTTATGGCTAAGCAATTATTGTTTTAAGTGTAGGTTTGTACGGTTTGTACATCACAAGCGTAGAGAAAGTCAGTGATGTGTGGTTTGTATGCGCAAGGATGTTGTCACGGTAGTGAAGCTGTATTTTTTTGGTTTGATTTTTTTTTCTACAAAGTGCCGTGTCATAAGAAAGAACAACCCACTGGCACCAAAACGGCCTCTTCGCCACACTTTGGATAACCCTGCAGCAGAATGCGATCAAGACTCAAAATGCTTAATGTTATTTTACCATAACAATGTAAAAGGGTGATACAGTCCACTCATCTTTCTTTACCCCCTTTATTACTTACTTTATTATTTATTACTTCGGTACTCTTGTCTTGTTCTGTATATTGTACAGTGTTTTGTATTTGTATAGTGTTTTGTAGATTGTACAGTATTGCTTATTATTTTTATTTGATATTAGTTTGTTTATTTCAATTGTTAGTTTTTTCCCTTTATTACCTTGTGTTATTTGTTTCACCCCATATTTGTTCCCACTACCGCACCTTAAGTTGGAGTCTTTAATCTCATTATATGCAAATATAATGACAATAAAGTCCATTCTATTCTATTCTTTACCACCTGCCTTATTTTGTAATTCAAGTATTTTAGCATTTGCATTTGAAGCAATTGTAATGTTGATAATAAAGGTAATTATTATTATTATTCATTATCAATAGTATAGTTAGTATTTTTACTGTTTCATTTGTAGTGCAATAATGTTTATGGTCAATACTGTGTTGTTGCTATCTACTTCATTAACTGCTTCTTCTTTATCATTTTTGGTATGTTAATGTATTTTGTTATTTCGTCTCTCGTTCTTGTCCCCCTCTTGAACCCACAATTTCCCCCTGTCTTATTTTCTTCCTTCAAAAACCATCCTGCTCTGCTCCAGCTGCGCCAAAGACTAAATATATCCCAACATTTAATAAAGTCAAATACAAAAAAGCAACAAGAGAAGTATCCCACACTTCTCTTTTGTAAAGAAAATCTGTACAGAAGATATGGGCATCTAATCGACAATATTAAATCTCTTAGCAGCTGGACAGGACATACGTAAAAAAAAAAAATAAAAAATAAAAAATAATAATTTGTAAAAAATACAGGCCTGATGGCAGTTCTGTTGGTCATGGTCCAGGAGAACACGGATGTGGTAATGTTGTTTGTTAAGCATAGATGTGACGTGAGCACCCCCTACAGGGCTTCCAAAAAATGTTTTTTTCTCAGCTGTGGCATGTATGGGAACAGTATTCAGTTGTAATACTATTTTCCATCACTTGTTGCAGTAATGTTAGTCTCAAACAGACATAGAAGTCTGGAGCTAAAGTGATAAGAGAAGTTTCCTAAGTGCAAAAATTATTTTTCATATGTACTTTTAAGAAACATTTTTTTTATGTCTTATTCATCCAGTTATAATGTACTTATATTTGCACTGCGTAACTGTATGCACTATTTTTTCTTATCAGTATTTATTTTTGTAAATGATAAATGATAAATGGGTTGAACTTGTATAGCGCTTTTCTACCTTCAAGGTACTCAAAGCGCTTTGACACTACTTCCACATTTACCCATTCACACACACATTCACACACTGATGGAGGGAGTTGCCATGCAAGGCGCTAACCAGCACCCATCAGGAGCAAGGGTGAAGTGTCTTGCTCAAGGACACAACGGACGTGACGAGGTTGGTACTAGGTAGGAATTGAACCAGGGACCCTCGGGTTGCGCACGGCCACTCTCCCACTGCGCCACGACCTTGATAATATTTATGATTAACACATGATTTCATATCATTTTTTAAAAAGGTTACAAATAATTATTGGATATGATTACAACCTAGATTTAGTCTAATATTTGAGTGGACCCCGGCCCTCTCTGTAGAGGAAAAGTTGGACCTTGAAGTCAAAAAGGTTAAAAACTGTGCTAATGCATTCGGCCTAGGGATGTAACGGTACACAAAAATTTCGGTTCGGTACTTACAGTGGGGCAAATAAGTATCTAGTCAGCCACCGATTGTGCAAGTTCTTCCACTCAAAATGATGACAGAGGTCTGTAATTTTCATCATAGGTACACTTCAACTGTGAGAGACAGAATGTGGAAAAAAAATCTAGGAATTCACATTGTAGGAATTTTAAATAATTTATTTGTAAATTATGGTGGAAAATAAGTATTTGGTCAACCATTTAAAGCTCTCACTGATGGAAGGAGGGTCCAGCTCAAAATCTCACGATACATGGCCCCATTCATTCTTTCTTTAACACGGATCAATCGTCCTGTTCCTTTAGCAGAAAAACAGCCCCAAAGCATGATGTTTCCACCCCCATGCTTCACAGTAGGTTTGGTGTTCTTGGGATGCAACTCCGTATTCTTCTTCCTCCAAACACGATGAGCTGAGTTTATACCAAAAAAGTTCTATTTTGGTTTCATCTGACCACATGACATTCTCCCAATCCTCTGCTGTATCATCCATGTATCCATTTTGGTATAAACTCAACTCGTCGTGTTTGGAGGAAGAAGAATACTGAGTTGCATCCCAAGAACACCATAAGTGTGAAGAATGGGGGTGGAAACATCATGCTTTGGGGCTGTTTTTCTGCTAAGGGGATTGATCCGTGTTAAGGAAAGAATGAATGGGGCCATGTATCGTAAGATTTTGAGCCAAAACCTCCTTCCATCAGTGAGAGCTTTGAATGGTTGACCAAATACTTATTTTACACCATCATTTACAAATACATTCTTAAAAATTCCTACAATGTGAATTCCTGGATTTTTTTTCCCACATTCTGTCTCTCACAGTTGAAGTGTACCTATGATGAAAATTACAGACTTCTGTCATCATTTTAAGTGGGAGAACTTGCACAATCGGTGGCTGACTAAATACTTTTTTGCCCCACTGAACCTCGGTTTAGAGGTCACGGTTCGGTTCATTTTCGGTACAGTAAAAAAACAACAAAATATAAATGTTTTGGTTATTTATTTAACAAATGTGTAAACAATGGCATAACATACATATACACACAGGTTCCATTGTCAGGGTTAATGTGGTCAACATGTACAAAATAAAAACTAAATAAGATAAGGCTCAGAATGGTTTCTTAACAAAATCTTTCTACATATAAAGTGCTTCTTTTGGTTGATTGATTGAGACTTTTATTAGTAGATTGCACAGTACAGTACATATTCCGTACAATTGACCACTAAATGGTAACACCCCAATAACTTTTTCAACTTGTTTAAGTCAGGGTCCACATTAATCAACATTAAACTGCCTCAAGTTGTGAATAAAATAACAAAACTTTTCTTCTACATATAAAAAGTGCAACGTTAAACAGTTTCAAGTCAACTCAGCCTCAGATTAACTTTTCTTCCCCCCCCCAGCCTGGCTAACTTGGCATGTTCCACCATAGAAGTGGGTCAAAATCTAGTTTTTAATGCAATATGGACTTAAATATGTTGCTATAAAAACATTTGTTATTGCTTTAGCCCTGCCTGACTCGCCGAGGAGAGGCTGCTTGTATGCGGTGGTGACGCTTCAAATGGGTTAGTTATGAGAGTAGCGTATATGTATGTGTGTGTGTGGCACTTTAATATGTGACAGCATGTGAGGTCAGTGAGTGTGTAGGCGAGAGAGGTGAGGGAGAGGTATGTGAGTGCGGGGACTGGCTAGTATTTTGTTGGATTGGCTGTGTGCAAGACCTCAATAAAGCCACAATTTTATGCCTACATCAAAGTGCCACCTATGTCTATCAAGCTCCATGTTCTGATGTTTAAATGTTAGTTGTGGCTGTGTCTGTGCTTGTGTTTTTGTAAATGTTAAGAAAGCAATGATGCACTGTGCCCAAGACAAATTTCCCCGCGGGGACAATAAAGTTGAACCTTGAACCTTAATCGCCGGACTCTTCATTTACCGTGGAGTCCGGAGCTGTGGAAACCCAACGCCGGGTAGAGTGAAGGGTGTTGCCCCCGAGGATACATCAGCCCTGGAGGAGTGTCTCCCCTCCGGGTGTTGTCTGGAGCAACTGCTGAACAATGTCGGCAAACCTCCGTCCTCCATTGTTGTATCGCGCAGCCAAAGTGTTCCCAAACGGGAGATCTTAAAGAGGCAGGAGGGTCTTCCAGCTCTGGCTTTTACATGTTGTCCTAACCCGGTCGCTGCTAGCATGTGTACTTGTTCGGTACACCTCCGAACCGAACCGAAACCCCCGTACCGAAACAGTTCAATACAAATACACGTACCGTTACACCCGTAATTCGGCTTAATATTTATGAGATCTAGTGGTAAAGTCCCAAAGATGGACTTGATCACCGTTTTGGCTTTAGAAGAAGAATAGGATCTCACCGGTTGTCTGGTGTGAGGTCGCAGCACGCCACAGCCAGCGGAAAGAACGCTGCAGGACAATCTTCAGGTAGGAACTTCTCCACAAACTTGCCCACATTCAAACCAAAGTCCAGAGTCCTGGGGAGACATTCGGGGTCTGCGTAGACTTTTCCGATGATCTGGATCACAAGACAGCGGGGTCCTTGGTCAACAAATAAGTACCGAAGCTTTTTAACAAAACAGAATGAAAAAGTGACGTCACCTCACAAAGAACAATTCCATAAGAGAAAATGTCCACCTTCTCGTCATAACGTTTCCCTAAAACACGATCAAACACAGGATGAAGTAAGCTCAGTCACGCCTGGTCAGTAGTTTGTTCCACCACTCACCGTTGAGCATCTCCGGCGCCATCCAGTAGGGGTTTCCAACCACGGTGTACCTTTTCTTGCGGTCAATACGTCGGAACACCCTTTTCTTAGTGGCGCTCTTCTCGGGGGCCGGTTTCACTTTCTCTTCGACAATAAGTCGGGACAGTCCAAAGTCAGCAACGACCACAGTGTTGTCCTGAAGGGAAGAGGTGACACCTGATGGGTCGCTCCAACTAATATGGACATGTGCTCAGAACTGAGGACACTTACCAGTTTAACCAAGCAATTGTGAGAGTTGAGGTCTCTGTGTATGATGCTCATGGAATGAAGGTATGTCTGACACAAAGAAGACATTTTTTAATGCGGTGTTTGCTGACTGCAGTGTACTTTTTAGTCAGGTGCATCCAACTTAATATAACAGGCATAATATGCATGGGAAATGATAAGAAAACATTTATGTTGTTTCCTGCGCTGATTTTAAATATAACATACACCTCATTGTACATAATAGATCACTACATTGATGAACAGAGGAGTTACGTTTGTGCCATCTTTTTTGGCTTGGACAAAATATGCATGGCAGACTCCTCCCTTCACTATTAGTCTTATTTTGTATATTCCAGAGCAGTGGTTCTCAAATGGGGGTACGCGT
The DNA here is from genome assembly GCF_033978795.1 of Nerophis ophidion. Classification (NCBI taxonomy): domain Eukaryota; kingdom Metazoa; phylum Chordata; class Actinopteri; order Syngnathiformes; family Syngnathidae; genus Nerophis; species Nerophis ophidion. Next base: position 55,965,202 of record NC_084617.1, on the reverse strand, counting down.
ACCCATGGGGGTACTTGAAGGTATGCCAAGGGGTACGTAAGATTTTTTTAAAAATATTTCTAAAAATAGCAACAATTCAAAAATCCTTAATAAATATATTTATTGAATAATACTTCAACAAAATATGAATGTAAGTTCATAAACTGTGAAAAGAAATGCAACAATGCAATATTCAGTGTTGACAACTAGATTTTTTGTGGACATGTTCCATAAATATTGATGTTAAAGATTTCTTTTTTTGTGAAGAAATGTTTAGAATTAAGTTCATGAATCCAGATGGATCACTATTAAAGTTCCCTCTTTGGGGATTGTAAGTTGATGATTACTTCTATGTGTAGAAATCTTTATTTATAATTGAATCACTTGTTTATTTTTCAACAAGATTTTAGTTATTTTTATATCTTTTTTTCAAAATAGTTCAAGAAAAAAACACTACAAATGAACAATATTTTGCACTGTTATAAAATTTAATAAATCAGAAACTGATGACATAGTGCTGTATTTTACTTCTTTATCTCTTTTTTCCAACCAAAAATGCTTTGCTATGATTAGGGGGTACTTGAATTAAAAAAAATGTTCACAGGGGGTACTTCACTGAAAAAAGGTTGAGAACCACTGTTCCAGAGGACTAGAGTCCTTTACAGTAGACATTTGATTTTGCCAGCGTTACAAAAGTGCTCTGCTGTTTTAAAGACCTTAAGCAAAAAAGCTAATCAAGAAGCATCTCCATGACAGCACCCTTGTGTTTTTGTAGAAACTGCTGCAAAAGTGTGAGTCTTGCACATGCATATATATATATATATATATATATATATATATATATATATATATATGCCTGTACCCACCCACTCTGTGCTCTATATAAACCATTGTATGTGAATGCTTCCATTAAAATCTCCTGATGATTGAGGGAACCCCTCATGAAACAGTTCTGTAGAGATGAAGTAGTCTTGTGATTTTTCCCACACCTACATATATATATACATATATATATATATGTATATACATATATATATACATATATATATATGCATATACATATATATATACATATATATATATGTATATACATATATATATACATATATATATATGTATATACATATATATATACATATATATATATGTATATACATATATATATATATATATACGTATATACATATATATATATATATATATACGTATATACATATATATATATATATATATGTATATACATATATATATATATATATATGTATATACATATATATGTATGTACATATATATATATATATATATATATATATATATATATATATATATATATATATGTATATAAATATATATATATATATACACACATACTATATACATATATTTATATACATACACATATATATACACATATACACATACTGTATATATATACACACACACATACACCCACGCACACACACACACACACACACACACACACACACACACACTATAGTGTCTACTAAAACATAGACTTTTGTTGAGGCTCGAACCAATTATTCATGTTTACATAGTTTTTTTTATGGGGAACACCGCTTTTCTCTATGAACTTTTCGGTTTACTAACCATGTTAAACAATTAAGTTTGTAAATAGAGGTTCCACTGTATTTAATGAAAATACATTAAAGTGCAGTTTTAATATGAGGAAGTGTAAAATAATGTGTACCAACACCAAAAACAAGTTCAATGATTATTTCAGGAGCAAAAAGTTTTTATCCACACAATACATTTTTTGAACATAAAGCGTTTAATAAAAAGTGTAAAGTTTCTAATACTTTTAGTTATATTTGAAGAATTGAATCGCAGCAAACACAATCAAAAAATCGAAACATGGCTCTAGTGAGGTACATTTAAATAAAGTCGCCGCTTCTTCAAAATGCACGCTGGCCGCATTTCTTTGTTTTTTTTTTCTTCAGGACTCCACTTACAACAATGTGTGTGTGTGTGGGGCTGGGGGTTAATTGGATGGTAATCTGACACCCTTTGCAAGAATGGTTCGTGCAATGCATCTTATTCATACCACGGTTGCAGTTGCATTACACAAAGTTAAATAAATATGCATTTTAAGGAGAATATTGTTAAAATCCGCCATGCAAGCCCAATGCTCGATGTTTTTGACACCTGTGCTTTACGTGCACGGTCCATTGACTGAATATTTACATTACAGTGCGTGCTTGCAAATATTTCACTAATCTCATCAGTCTGTGCAAACAGTCTACTCACCATGCCAGACGCAATGCTCTTTGCAAAGCTCACCCTTTGGTCCCATGGAAATGGATCCTGTGGAGATTAAACAGGAGACGAGATGTCAACGTTGAGCTTTGAACACCAGCAAATAATTACATTCATACTATTCGAGTCAACTCTTAAACATGGAGGAGAGTCGACCTGGCAACACTTTCTATAGTCTTGGCTGCTCCACCAGGCCTCCATTCAACTTTCAAACAGTGATGAGTTTACTTCAGGTCGCCCCCACCCCACACACAACTGCTTGTCCTCCCCAGCAACTCTCCTCATGTGTTTGTGCAAAAAAGAAGTTGGAACTCACCGTGTCTCTGATGAAGTCCTTAAGGGTTCCTCCTTCGATGAACTCTGTGATCAAATTCAGCCTCTTATCCTTGTAGAGAACACCGATGAACTTGAGCACGTGAGGGTGGTCAAGGCACCGCATCACTTTGACCTACATGGTGGAATGAGATCAGCGAGAAAATAGACCTTAAATGCAATAATCAATGATGTCCGCCAAAACTGGGTAGAAAACCATCTCCACACAGCAAGAAACAAAGAGATGATTGTTGGCACATGTGCTGTGCTTTCCGCTGTACATAAAATACGTTACACGTCCGACTGTTTTGTCTGTGAGGAAATGCAGGACTCCTGCAACTGATTACCTCCTTGAGGAAAGTTTTCTGGGTCTCCTCGTCGCAGCGAATCAGCTCCTTCATCACCATCACCTCTCCCGTGGCTTTATGAGTCACCTGTGATCCAAACGCAACAATTACATCACCATGGCCCCGCAGGCTGTGGCTCATTAAGACGGAGAGAACGAGACCTTGATGGCTTGTCCGAAGAAGCCCTTCCCCAGAACCTCGCCGTGGATGAGGTCACACGGCCGGAAGATGCGATGAGAGCAGCTACTGGAGGACCTCAAAGATTCCGAGCGCCCAATGTCTCGGGTCATAAAAAGGTGCTCTTTGGGGGAATTGGGCCCAGGAGACTTGCATATGCTGTTGCTGCGCCTAAAACCAACAACATAGACGGTAAACGTAAAACAGACTAGGCCTGAGCAACAGCGATTTTATCGATAAATTCAGAGTGTATTGTTGTAGACGATTTAAAGGCCTACTGAAACCCACTACTACCCACCACACAGTCTGATAGTTAAGGCATCAATGATGATATATTAACATTGCAACACATACCAATACGGCCTTTTTAGTTTACTAAATTGCAATTTTGAATTTCCCGCGAAGTGTCGTGTTGAAAACGTCGCGGTATGATGACGCGTATGATGATGCGAGCGTTTGACGTCTCGGGTTGTAGCGGACATTATTTTCCAGCCAGATCCAAGCTATAAGTAGTCTGCTTTAATCACATAATTACACGGTATTTTGGACATCTGTGTTGCTGAATCTTTTGCAATTTGTTCAATTAATAATGGAGAAGTCAAAGTAGAAAGATGGAGGTGGGAACCTTTTAGCCTTTAGCCACACAAACACAGCCGGTGTTTCCTTGTTTCAAATTCCCGAAGGTGAAGCTTTACTATGGAACAGAGCGGTCTAGCGAACATGGATCCCGACCACATATCAACCGAAAGTTTTCGGTGAGAAAATTGTGGTAATAAGTCAGCTCTTAATGGAGAAATCAGCTGAGCTTCTGTCCTTCTACAGCTGCATGACTTCCCTCAGAGACACGGGGTCAACACACCCGTGGCCACACGCCTCCGACTTTCAGGTACTATTTAATCTCACTAAAACACTAGCAACACAATAGGCAGATAAGGGATTTTCCAGAATTATCCTAGTAAATGTGTCTAATAACATCTGAATCGCTCCCACTGCAATCGCCTTTTTTTCCAGTCCTTCACTCTAAATTTCCTCATCCACGAATCTTTCATCCTCGCTCAAATTAATGGGGAAATTGTCGCTTTCTCGGTCCGAATAGCTCTTGCTGCTGGAGGCGCACATTATAAACAATGTGAGGATGTGAGGAGCCCTCACACGGGTGACGTCACGCGCACATCGTCTGCTACTTCCGGTAAAGGCAAGGCTTTTTTATTAGCGACCAAAAGTTGCGAACATTATCGTGGATGTTCTCTACTAAATCCTTTCAGCAAAAATATGGCAATCTCGTGAAATGATCAAGTATGACACATAGAATGGACCTGCTATCTCCGTTCAAATAAGAAAATCTCATATCAGTAGGCCTTTAAAAAATTAAAAAACATGTTTTTTTCAACTCTTGCTCTGGCATACTTCTGTCCTCAGGACCCTTCGTGGTTTCTGCTCTGCCCCTTATTTGTTTGGCGTGGATTGAAAAGCATGGCTAAAACATAGCTAATGCTAACGAGAGCGAGACGTTTGTTCCAAAGAAAATAAAAGGCCATGGTTACTGCTGGTCTTGTAAAGTAGTTTTACGAAGTCTGACCCCTGGTCGGATCAGGAAGCTTTACATAATTATGTTTTATTGTTAAATTTGTTATTTCACACATTAAACATGTATTATTGAACAACGTATTTTCCATCAATGCATTTTACTACCAAACATGCATAAAATAAAATTCAGCTTTGATAAAAAACATTTTTTAAAGTATAAACCTTTTTTTTACGTGAAAAAGCATGAAAATCAATGCTCACGTCCAATTTAGGGCTACAGTTTAGTGCTGATGGTTATATTTTCTGCTTTAAAAAAGTGTAATCGCGAGTCGCTGACATCCAGCACATTTAACCTTACATAAAACATAAAAAGTAGACAGCGGACAATACAGTGGGTCTGAGTTACTCTTTGCCTCATTCCTCACCTTGTGAGTAAAGAATGCACTAACGACCTGATAAGACCGAAAGACAGAGAAGTGCTACCTGGTGGTTGTTTGAGCACATTGCAGCTTGTGCTAGATAGTACCACTCCCTAATGCTTCAGTCACACACAGGATTCCCACAGGAATGAGGCAAAAATACAACCATACCTATTATAAGGGGGCCTTTGGTGGTGTTTGTTTTACAATAGCCAATTTTAATGAGTCAGTGCTTTTGCTGCCATCTAGTGTCAACTTGTAAGTTATGTTTTGGCACTCAGTGTGGCAATAATAAAAACATCAATATTTTTTTCCAAACGATGCACACATTTGTGAGGAAATAAAGCAGATTTTGCTGAATCCGTTGAAATCCTGTGCTTTTGCAAGTTACAAAGAACACTTACAACAAATGAACTGAATCACAAGCTGAAAAATAAGCCTTTAAAACAGGGGTCTCAAACACGCGGCCCGCGTAACGGCCCGCACCTTAATGTGAAAATTCAATGTTGGTGCGGCCCGTGAGTTTTATATTAATGGCGCTTGACAGCATCATACTCGTATATCCTCGATTTTTCCGGGAGGCTCCCAATTTTCAGTGCCCCTCCAGGTGTGACCATTCTCCCGAATTTCACCCGAACAGCAATATTAAGGGGGCACTGTGGAGGCACTGCCTTTAGCGTCCTCTACAAATAGCGTGACAGTTCAGTCACATGATGTATTTGGCTTCTGTAGACGCAGTAAGCCACTATAAGACATACTTGGTCAACAGCCATACAGGTCACACTGAGGGTGGTCGTACAAACAACTTTAACACTGTTACAAATATGCGCCACACAGTGAACCCACACCAAACAAGAATGACAAACACATTTTGGGATAACATCCACACGGTAACACAACATAAACACAACAGAACAAATACTCAGAATCCCATGCGGCCTTAACTCTTCCGGGACGCTACAATATACACCCTTGTCACCCCCAACCCCTATCGTAGCCCAGAAGAGTTAGGGCTGCATTGGATTCTGGGTATTTATTCTGTTGTGTTTATGGTGTGTTACGGTGCGGATGTTCTCCTAAAATGTGTTTGTCAATCTTGTTTGGTGTGGGTTCACAGTGTGGCGCATATTTGTAACAGTGTTTAAGTTGTTTATACGGCCACTCTCAGTGTGACCTGTACGTCTGTTGATCAAATATGTCTTGCAGTCACTTCCGTGGGTCTGCCGAAGCCTCATATGATATGTGACTGCGTCGGCACACTGTTTGTATGATGGAAAAGCGGACGAGACGGCAGGTTGTGGAGGACGTTAAAAGGCAGTACAATCACGGCACACCCTTATTATTCTCCGGGTGAAAACCGGGAGAATGATTGCCCCGGGAGATTGTCGGGAGGAGCACTGATATTCGGGTGTTTCCCGGAAAGATCGAGAGAGTTGGCAAGTATGTTGCTAGGGCGGGAAAGCCATTCAAAGAAGTGAATTCATTACAAAAGTGCATGTTAGATTTTTTTAATAAATCTTTTCGTGCGGCCCAGTCTCACCCAGTTTCTGCATTCAGTGTCCCACAGGTAAACTTAGTTTGAGACCCCTGCTTTAAAACATTGCAGCATTTGCTGCAACTTTTTGAAAAAGCTGCCACAAATTCAGGCATTCAGGGCTGAAAAACATAAACTGCAGGGTTTTGGCTAATACAAACCTCAAAGACCTCCTCTTCAGCATGCCGTCATCCACCTCAGACCTCTCCAGGACTGCGTTCGACGGCGAGGACAAGCGCATGCGGGAGGTTGCTGGCGCTCCCAGGGGGTTCCTGGGCGAACCCAGCCTGAGGCGGTCCAAACGCTGCCTGACTGGGTCATATTCTATAAGCAGCTGTAGTGTCTGACTGGTGCGATGGATCAGGTCGTCCACCTACATGAAACAAAACATTTGACTTTAATATTTCTATTTAAAATCACTGACAAAACATACACTGGATTAAGACTATTGGGGGCGTGTTACAGCATGGACCCATATATAAAACCACCTCGCGCTTTCAAGACCCGTAATAATAGTAGATCTAACATTTGTTAGCTGCTTAAAAGCTGTTTGATGACTCATGCATAAACTGTCTCTTCAAATTAACCTCTTACCTGCTCGTGTTGTTTGTGAACTTGCCCCACCTCTGAGACTTAAAAAAAAAAAAACGAAAAAAAAAAACAGGCCTTGGCCACAATCTCTCCACGTCATTAGTGTGTGAGAGTGACAAGGAAAAAAGCTCTGTCTCAAATTGTTTGGCCCCACCTGCTTTTTTACATGTATAAATCTACACTGCAAGTCATTTGCCACTGACCGAGATTTTACATTTTATTTCGAGACAATTTAGTCATTAACACATTTTAGCATGAATATATATATTTTGTTTTATTTAAGTTAAAAAATATTAAAAGTGATTGAATGTTGGGTTTCCCCACATAGAACATCGTGTTTAAAGATTCCGCAAAATCTTGAGGATGATGGATGTAAGAATTGCAAATTGAATAATGCTTGCTTTTAGAATAAAATATATAATGCTAGCCTAAAGTTCCAGTTAATTTTCTTGATATACAAATCTTAATTTAGGATGCCTTATTAAGTAAAAGTTTCTGTCGTTGCAGCTCATTAATTTAACTAGTTTTTAGTATTTGTTTTTCTAAAATCTAGTCTTCTTAGCTTATATTTTTTACAGCTCTTTTATGCAGTGTACACACCTCAAATAAAAGACAAGCCTGCTTTTTGGAGACATTTTTTCAATTAAAAAATGTTAGCATCAAATAAAGGGATATAACAAGTGTTCCTCAGGTCAATATAGTACTTAAATAAATACTGTTGCAGTAGAACTACTCAGAATGATACTGAACGTTGGTTCTAATATTTTTCTCCTCTGAAATAGCTAAACATTGTGACCAAAATGTCACAAAAGCACTATATGATAGCCTATAACCACAATAATAAACATAACAGTTAAAGTAATACTCTGTTAGTGTCACCCAAAACTGTAATACATCATGATCTGTATTGCATCTCACTGGTTTGCACCGGTGTGTTTATACAGTCTGCTGAGTGTTTAAAACAGACTTGATTGTAGTTTTCAGGGGAAAGTTTTTACAAGTTAGCGCATAAAGAAAACAATAGTGTGAGAGTAAGCCTCAAAGTGGTATAAGCATTGCTCATAGCATCCTCTCCCTGCTGAAGAATGCATTAATCAAGCAAGCATGTAAAGAATGACACAATTCCCACGTGCAGCTGCAGCTGATGCACAAAAACAACTTGGGGGGAGTTGCCGTGGCATTAATGACAGCACTACAATTGGATATTACTTCATTTATCAGGGAGGTTATGGATTGCAAGATGTGAAACGTCACCTCTTCCTCCAGCAGCCTCCCCACAGGAAGGCCATTAATCTCCAGGATCCTGTCTCCAACGTGGATGGCATTGCGCACCTCTGGACTAATGAGCATCCCTCTGACCCTGGTGGTAACATAGCAACAAAACATTACAACATGCTTATGTAAATTTAATGCCAAGGCTTGTGCTGTGCAATTATATTCTCGATTTTGGTTGCCACAATAAAATGAAAGTGACCGACGGCGATATTGACATTTAAAAAGCAGGCTATGCTGCATATTAACTCAAGTACTTTTACAGCTGTGCGGCCGCCCACGCCACGGGCCATTGTGTATGCACGCAGAGCTCCATGATCAGGCCGGCATTATCAAACTTTTCCCAGGATGCTGCAGTCGTTTGCCTCGTGTCACTTGCGTGGATTTCTCAGTGTGCGTTTAAGACAGTGCCATTGTTATTAAATGGACGCCTGCACATCACGCGGCACTGCTTGTCTCCCTGGAGTCGCGCTAGCAGGACTAACGGGTAAACTTCGCGCTAAAACAGGAGACACTTTTCCGTCGAGTGCCAACACCAGCAAGATGTGCTTTCCATTAAAATTCATGCACCTCTGCATCTGCGCGTATGTGCAAATGTGATTAAAAATTACTTTTTGCATGAGTACAATTGTCACACTAAATAATGCAATATTTTTGTATTTTGTTGTATAAAGGGGTCATATTACGATTTTTTTCCTACATTTAAAACATTTTGTTGTTGTATACATAACATTTAATGGTGGCTATTTGGTTAAAATTGTGTTTAGATTATGTTTTACAGTTTTCAAGCTGCTTTCTGACCATCTTTTTAGGATGCGCCGTTTGATGGGCTGTCTTATACATATATGTGCCTCCACTTGCACAGCATCGTCTCCCCTCCATCTTTGTTTTAGTTTTTAGTGCTTCAATAGCAAGTCTACTGACAGATTAAGTTCAAACTATACGCGGCTTTATATTAAAAAATGGCAACAGCGGAGGATGCATATCCATATACGAGCCAGTCAAACATCAAGCCAACATGCATCAGAAATTCATAAATGGAGCAAAAGGCATCACAGCATAAGAAAAAGATGAACTATTAGTACTAATAATGAACAAAACACAAGATATGTCTTTAAATATATGGATAAAATCAATTTGGCCCTTTTAAGGGGTTTGACATGTGTCAAAGCCAAGGCCTGTGGGCAGATCTGGCTCGCCACATAATTTTATGTCGCCCGCGAATGCCTGGAAATAATAGTCAGTGATAAAGTATCTTATATTTTCTTACTAAATGTTTCGTTTTTTAGATTTTGACAGAAATAAAATGTCCTGCATGAAATTACATAACTTTTTAAACAATAATAGTATTCAATAATGCCACCAATTTCATATCATACTTTCCAAACATGTTAAAAAGTACAAATGATTGTCACACACACACTTGGTGTGGTGAGATTATCCTCCTGGAAGGTGAGGGATCAGTGAGCATCAGCAGTGGCCACGCCGGGGAATCATTTTGGTGATTTAACCCAAATATTTAAACATCTGCTTGACTTAGGATTTCAAAGCAAGTCATCCATCCAATTGTACACTGTAAAAATGACAATACATCATACGATAAAATTTACAGTGGTTTTTAAAGCATATTACTGTGAATTGAAAAAACTACCACTGTTTTTTGCAGTAAAATTCTGTCGACTCATCTGCCAGTTTTTCACCGTAAAATCTATGGTTGTTTTTTTATGGTGAATTACAGTAAATGTAAAACAACGGTACCACTTTTTTTACGGTAAAGAACTGGCAGCTCATTAGCCAGAATAAAAAAAAAAACTGTGGTACTGTTTTTCCAATTCCCAGTTGTTTTTCCTTATGTTGTGAAAACCAGCTGCCAGTATTTTACCGTAAAAACAGTGGTATTGTTTGCCTATTTACTGTAATATGTTGTAAAAAACAAACAAAAAAACACTGTAAATTTCACAGTAAATTCTGTTGACTGAGTTGCCTAAATATTTTTTTCACAGTATATAAATACATAATAACCCTATGCATAAGCAAATTTATATATTATTCAGTTTTATTAGTGGCCCTGAACGAAAATTAGTACAGTGGGGCAAAAAAGTATTTAGTCAGCCACCGATTGTGCAAGTTCTCCCACTTGAAATGATGACAGAGGTCTGTAATTTTCATCATAGGTACACTTCAACTGTGAGAGACAGAATGTGAAAAAAAATCCAGGAATTCACATTGTTCGAATTTTAAAGAATTTATTTGTAAATTATGGTGTAAAATAAGTATTTGGTCAACCATTCAAAGCTCTCACTGATGGAAGAAGGCTTTGGCTCAAAATCTCACGATACATGGCCCCATTCATTCTTTCCTTAACACGGATCAATCGTCCTGTCCCCTTAGCAGAAAAACAGCCCCAAAGCATGATGTTTCCACCCCCATGCTTCACAGTAGGTATGGTGTTCTTGGGATGCAACTCAGTATTCTTCTTCCTCCAAACACGACGAGTTGAGTTTATACCAAAATGGATACATGGATGATACAGCAGAGGATTGGGAGAATGTCATGTGGTCAGATGAAACCAAAATAGAACTTTTTGTTACAAACTAAACTCGTCGTGTTTGGAGGAAGAAGAATACTGAGTTGCATCCCAAGAACACCATACCTACTGTGAAGCATGGAGGTGGAAATATCATGCTTTGGGGCCGTTTTTCTGCTAAGGGGACATGATGATTGATCCATGCTAAGGAAAGAATGAATGGGGCCATGTATCGTGAGATTTTGAGCCAGAACTTCCTTCCATCAGTGAGAGCTTTGAATGGTTGACCAAATACTTATTTTCCACCATAATTTACAAATAAATTCTTTAAAATTCCTACAATGTGAATTCCTGGATTTTTTTTTCACATTCTGTCTCTCACAGTTGAAGTGTACCTATGATGAAAATTACAGACCTCTGTCATTATTTTAAGTGGGAGAACTTGCACAATCGGTGGCTGACTAAATACTTTTTTGCCCCACTGTATAACACCCCTCATTAGACTATTTCAATACATATTATATGATGACGTCACATATGCGAGTTTACAAATAAATTACCGACCTGTGGGAAACACTATGTTTTACCTAACGTAAATCTTAGTCACGTTGAATCGTGATTTCCATCCATTTTCTACCGCTTATTCCCTTTTGGGGTCGAGGGGGCGCTGGCGCCTATCTCAGCTACAATCGGGCGGAAGGCGGGGTACACCCTGGACAAGTCGCCACCTCATCGCAGGAATCGTGATTTCAATATTTATAAAAAAAAAAACATGCTGATTATTATTTTGGCCATAATCGTGCAGCCCTAGCCAAGCTGATATGAAATATCGAGTAAATACAGTATAAATCTATGAGCCTCTCTTGCAAGCAGCACACAATTTGCACACACTTATTGCTGTCAGGCGCCACTCACTCTTTGACTTGGACACTCGCTGAGCCGTTGGCGTCCCTCAGCACAGACACCGAGAAGCCCCTCTTGCCGTTGGCCGCGGAGGGCATGGAGATGAGTGTCACTGTGTGGGGTAGGGAGTCCAGGACGGAGTCATGGGAGCGCTTTTCCAACATGGGCGTGAGGATCACCTGCTTGTAGCACTTCCCACTGCGTACGACAGCAGAAAGGTCAACTGCTTTCATGCGCCAACAGGCCTTTGTTTCTGGCTGACTCTCTGAAGGGAGCAGCATTAAAGGATTGGAAGACTAATGGAAAATGTCTAATGACGGCAATTATTAGCCTTTGATCTGAATCCATTCACACAAAGAAAAGAAGACGTATGCCATATTGTTATATAATAAAAATATATTTGCTTACAGTATGTGCCAACAACTTTCTGCAAAATTCTAAAGCTAACTATAGACTGTTGGAAAAAAAGTCATGGTACTACCGTATTTTCCTGACTATAGCGCGCATCTGCATACAAGCCACACCCACTAAATTTTAGTAATAAATAACATTTCATATATTAACTGCACCAGGCTATAAGTCACATATATATACATTGTGAAATTAGGTATTTACGACAAAAGATTTTGTAAATTTTTATTTACATACCTAAATTGTTTGCAAATAGTGTCTGTAACACGGCAGTAAAACGGCTGATCAAACAAAACCGAAGTCATTGTCATGGACCCACGAGCTTTAGAGACTAACTCCACAGTGGCGTTTTGGTAACTTTACTGACGAATTTGTGAAACTAAAACAACACAAAAAGAATGCCGTTGTAAAATAGTAACACTAACAGACACTTGTAAACGTTTTAGCATATTAGCTAATGCTAACGACGCTAGCTTTATTACATAAGGCTAGCATGCACACATATGCATGAAAACACTCCTACAGCCATCACACATGGGATGCTTTAGTAAGTATGATTTTTTTTAGTTGTATTGTAAAACTTAAAAGCGTTGCTTAGAGTGATGAATGAAGTAACCATACTTGTAGAAACGCTATGGACAATTAGAAGACAGAACGGCACTTGTACTTACGGTTGAAAGACCTAAACCGAAGAAAATACTGTAGAGGTTCACCCTGCAGCACCTGCAGTGAGCGAACTCGTGCAAAAGATGGCGTCATAGCACAAAAAATAACACACCTTTTCAGTGTCCTTTGCACAAACAATAACTATCTGTTAAATTTATGGCCACCGTTCTATAGGCCGCAGGGTTCAAAGCTTAGGAAAAAGTAGCCTCTTATAGTCCAGAATTTACAGTATGCATGGTATACATCATGTCGAGATGTTTTTCTAATATTTTGACCCTCCTATTAAGCTTACTGAGCCAAACCCAAATAGTAGAAAAGCCCTCTCAGTACAATGCGGTGTGACTTACCAGTAAAGTTTGGAGCGCTCCACTAAGGCGTAAGTATCTCTGTCCTCAATCACCACCTTGCAACTGAGACACACAAAGCACTCCGGGTGATACTTGTGTTCACCAGCCACCTGAAACCACAGACAATGTTTTTTGAGTACTTTGTTTTTCCTTCCGACTTAACGGAGGAGGGGTCTTTCTTTGCGTGTTGCTAGCTTCCCTCCCCCAGCCATCAGCGTTGACACAGGAGCAACACCTGCCTCAGTTATAGCCTGTCTGGAATCTGCTATGATGTCACCTCCACGCTGTCTACTTTTCAACCACCTGAAAGCCATCAGTCACGTGCTGCCCTTTTGTTCACTTTGATGTATTTTTGGCAGGGCTGCTTTGCTCTCTCATGCGAGATGAACTAATGCGTCTGTCCAGTGTTCACTTCCAAAGGATGATCGTCGTCGTCATCACGAAGCTGCACACTTTTTTTTAAAAGTACTGCTTTCATGTCTGATTAAAAAAAATGGATCTGCCCAGCTGTCATTTTATGGGAGGCACCTGCATTTGAGCTGAAGGAAAAATACAGAAACGGCATGGGGAAAAAAAAAGTCACACGTAATTGTGCATAAAGAAAATTATCTCAAAAGACTAACCGCACAGCAATCTGTCAATAATTGAAGGGTGGAACATAAAACACACTTCAAGTGTGTTTAACAACCTCAACATGAGAGTCAATACCTGAATTTACCAATGGAAATATAATCAATACATTTTTTTAACGAGGGATGTGGCAATCGATCGGCCACCAATCAGTATCGGCTGATTTTTTGTGAAAAAGTATTTGCCCGGCACCTGCTAATTAATCCGTTTCAAAACCCATCACCTCTGACTTTATTTATTTTTGGTCACTCAACTGACAGAGGCGGTTAGCAGCTTAGTTCATTATCAAGTGTCCTTATCACTGGAGAATGAGGTTGAACATGCTACACACAGTGAGCGCAAGCCAGGAGCAAACATTCTATTCAAATCACTACGCTATCTTAAAGCAACACAAGAAATAAGTGATTCAAGAAGTCTCGATTTTTATTAAAAAATGTTTTATTATTAGGTCTGTCAAAATTAACGAGTTAACTTGTGTGACTAATCACAAAATTGCATATCGCATTAACCATGAACACACTTAGATTAATCATGCAATTTATATAAGCTCTTTTACCCTAACAAGGGGGTCAGCAGCCCGCGGCCGCATGTGGCTCTTTAGTGACGCCCTAAAGCAGGTGTGTCCAAGGTGTAGCCCGGGGGCCATTTTCGGCCTGCAGCTAATTGTTTAGTGGCCCGCCACACATTCTGGAAATGCTATTGCAAAAATAAAATAAAAAAACACAAAAAAAAGTAGAATGAGGTGAAATCTAATGGGGAAAAGTTGCAATGTTGACACAAAGCTGCATGCAGGCTGTTTGTTTTTCTTTTTCTTTTCTTTATTTAGCTCTTATTGCAAATGCTAAAAAAAAAAAAAAAGTATAAAATAAAATATATATATATAATGAATTATTGACCTATTTAAGGCTCCAATTACTTCAAATATTTCACTTTATAATGTTTTATGTGGAAAATATTATGTGCATGTACTGTGTGGTTGCCATAGAAAAACAGTGCTTTCTTTGACGAAACAGCATAAAACCAAAATAATAATAGTTCAAACGTGAAATCGACAGATATATCTGAAGTTGATTTCGTAACTTAAGTGTTGAAAATAAAACAAATAATAATAAAAATGTATCACTTTATGAGTGGGGGACCTTTTGGATCTCAAAGATATTTAGTGGGATTTTATTTATTTTTTCATTGTGATTACTCAGAAATAATAATACATTACTTCAGAACAAACATTGCTTTCTGAATGTTTTGGGCAAAGGGGGAAATACTGCATATTTCAGTTTTACTATAAAAAACAAAGTTGAGTTTGACTGAAAAGGCTTTTTTTTTTTTACTTTATATCAACCTGAAGTTGATATAGAGATTTACTGTAAGCGTTACATAAAAAAAAAATAATTTGACTTGTTTTTAACATGTTAATGACGGAGACCCTCCATGGTCCCTGGGAGTCCTAAAGGTAAAAAAAAAAAAGAATCCATATATTTTGTTATGGTTTGAAAATTAAAAATATTAAAACGGCCCCACGCATGTTTTATTTTTTCCGTGTGTGGGCCTCAGTGGAAAATGTTTGGACACCCCTGCCCTAGTGGGTCCCCGTAGCATTTTTTAAAAAAGGATTGAAAATGGAAAGAGATGGGGGGGAAAAGTAATTTTTTTGTTTTAGTATGTTTTTGTTTGAGGACAAAGATGACACAAACACTCCCCAGTTGTTAGAAAGCCCACTGTTTAATATGTTTGTGTGTATGCTTCACTGATGACAGTATTTGGTTAACATAGTTTTGTCCTACTAATTTTGGTGGTTCTTGAACTCACCATAGTGTGGACTGTCATGCAACCGTTTGTTTACATGTAAAATCTTGCACTCCTTCTTTATCTCTTTTTGTCCACCAAACGGTTTATGCTGTGTGTGAATGCACACAAGTGGGCTTTGTTGATGTTAGTGACTTGTTGCAGTGCTAATCAGGCCTATTTGGTCAGTGCATGACTGCAAGCTAATCAATGGTAACTTGCTATTTAGGCTAGCTGTATGTACATATTGCTTCATTATGCCTCATTTGTAGGTATATTTGATGTACTTTGCTTTTATCCTCTTTGTATATAATTTAGTTTTGCATGTCTCATGACACGGGCTTCACGGTGGCAGAGGGGTTAGTGCGTCTGCCTCACAATACGAAGGTCCTGCTGTCCTGGGTTCAAATCCAGGCTCGGGATCTTTCTGTGTGGAGTTTGCATGTTCTCCCCGTGAATGCGTGGGTTCCCTCCGGGTACTCCGGCTTCCTCCCACTTCCAAAGACATGCACCTGGGGATAGGTTGATTGGCAACACTAAATGGTCCCTAGTGTGTGAATGTGAGTGTGAATGTTGTCTGTCTATCTGTGTTGGCTCTGGGATGAGGTGACGACTTGTCCAGGGTGTACCCCGCCTTCCGCCCGATTGTAGCTGAGATGGGCGCCAGCGCCCCCCGCGACCCCAAAAGGGAATAAGCGGTAGAAAATGGATGGATGGATGTCTCATGACACATTATCTGTATGTGATATTGGCGGCATTTCTGATAGTGTACCATGTTGTTCCAGACCACAGCAAACATTACCTAGCTTGCCAAAGATCGTAATAATTCCATCAAAAGAAGACTGTGCCGTTTCCTTTAACTTGGACACACACATCTATACCTTTAGTCATTAAAAGCCAGTAATTTCCAGGAGTTCTCACCTTCTGAGTAGCTTCTAATCTACTAATAGTTTCCAATGTTGTAAAAATGTGTAGAATAAACATTAAATATCAACATTTTTGTCAACGAAGATTTGCTTAAGCCTGCGACACATAGTCATTTTGATAGTAGGCTATTATAGCTAATATAGACACTAACGTCATGTGTTGCCTTCATTATAAGACTTGCATACTGCTTGTCATTTTTTGCGGCTCCAGACAGATATGGCTCTTTCGACCTTTTGGGTTGCTGACCCCTGCCCTAACAGGTCAGTGATCATATCAATGCATACGTCAGCATAAAAAATTGTGAAGAACCCCAACTAGTGTTTTCACTGGCAAATTTCACTCCATAATACAGCCTGGAAGAACTTTGGATAAAACAGTTACCAAGTTTTGTGCCAACAGATGACATGCATTCAAAGAAAACATTTAAAACTTTCCTGGATGACATTTTAACTATAACTGCATTTGTGTACACATTTTGGGGTCTTTTCTAAAGCAAATTTCACTTTTGCAAGTGCTAATTCACCAGTTATTAATCATGAATAATACACATTTCAAACTATGATTACTCTGAATAAAAAAATTGACATCCTTAATTATTTGTATTTTAATGTTGGGGTTGTACAAATTCAGGAAATAAGGAGGACTCTGAGGGCAAAAACAAAATGATTTAAATGAGTAGTCAACAGTAGTTTTTACTTTCATTTAGGTATTGAGCATTTTTGACGTTATTGTAATAAAAAATTACACAACTAGAAAATAAGAAACTACTGTAGTTTATATATTGTGCTGATATTGTCATATTGTTAATAGCACTCACCATATATATGTTGAAAATAAGTGAGTTGATACATGTGATCAGTATTGGTTTCAGTCAATTTCACTCATAGAAGACTGGCATCGGAATCGGCAGCATAAAACTTTGACCGAAACATCCCTAGTTTCAACGTGCATGATGGAGAGAAGCTTTTCATTTCATTTATTTTTCATTCAAACCATGTGTGCAGATATATCCTGTGGTTTTGGAAAATAAGTTACTTGATTTCAGAAGGGCTAAATTATCAAAAACAACTAAACATTTGTTTGGTTAGGTTTTATTGCTGAAACAATTTAAATTGGGGGTTGCCAAGACATCATTAAAATCTAGATAATAGGATAATGGTTAATCATTTTTTTCTCGGAGGAAACATCTTGACCGATGAATGAACTGAGACCACTTGAGCCTTTGAACTGAACAGCTGGAGGACTCAACATATGAACGTCTGAGGCTTATAACATTGATAAGCAAGGTTTTAGTTAAATTAGATCACATGTCCTGATGAATCTAGGTTGTCTCTCGTGAAGGGAGATCAAATGATTTTACTGATAGGTTACCAATTAAAACAGATAGGTATTGCCAATACCAACGCTGATACTCTTGACAAAGTAATGGGATTGGGAACTACACAAATACGCTACCAATTCAATCAACTCAGAAACATACTTTGGTTTGTTACATATAAACAGATGTATACAAATAGAATCACATTAAAGACAAGACTATCAAAGTTATAGCATGCGATTATTTATAAAATAATATTTCTTTAAATCATGTATAAATGCAGATAACCCTGAAATGTATTTTTACCACACATGCTCCTTTAAATCGACCGCAAAAAAAGACAGTGCTGGTTGCTGTACGGTCTGTGATAAGGTCAACGCATATGTCAGTGCAAACAAGACTCGGATTGGTGTGCTGGGTGGCAAACTTCGCTTCACAATACACCCCCTTGGGACTTTAGAGAAAACAATGGTAAATTGCATTTACCTCGTATTGTGCACATTATAATGTTGTGTAGTATACTATAGCAAATTGGCAAACAGAGGAGGAGTTATGATGCTAACTTTAAGATGATGGTCTAATATGATAGTTGAAAGATGATAGTAAGTTGGTTTGTCTTCATACTGTACTGTTACCAAGTTTTGAGCAAATTAATGTCATGCATTCAAGTGCAACATTTTAATCAAATTTCTTTATAACAGCCTGACAATACAATTGCATTAATGTCAGTATATTAGGGTATTTTACAAGCAAGTAATTAACTGTGATTAATTACGATTAAACAAAAGCCAAAAGTGTGAATTTTTTACTAAAAGATTAATCATTCAACAGCACTCATTTAATGATGCCTAGCCAGCAGACAAATGTAACTTTCTGGCCTATACGTTGACTGGTTTTTATTGTTTACTAAAACTCTGACCCCAGTTGGCTATGCTTCTGCACTTACTGTCACTAACCCCCAGCACTTGTTTCTAGTCTGGGCTGTGGCGTAATTCCACATGCGTAATTTCTGTGAATGTGTGTGTGGCATGTTGACCGGGGGCAAGATAACCAGAAAACGTTGTATTGAAAGGATAAACTACCCACCGGCGCAGTGGTGTTTTGCTCTATTGTGGGGACAGAAAAGCAAGCCCAAAAAAGCAACCACACGTTTGGAAACAAGCCCCCAAAAAATGCAATCGGCGTCTTTAAAAGCAAACAGGCCAAAAGTCGCACATAATAAGCGGACATGGCCTTGCTAGATGGCACGGAGAAGACCAAGGCGAGCTGTATTTGCTAGCTTTCGGTTTGTTAATGTGCGGTTCCAATACTTTGTGTTCGGCCAGATGGATATGCTTCTGACGGTTTGAAAAAATAAATAATCTGACTGCATTGTGCACACAATACAGATATGGCTCGTAACAAGCAATATTGTCACGTTTCAATCTTGTCACGTTGCTATGCATTACTAAAAACAACTCAATCTGAATAAGCAAAAGATGATTAGAAATCTTCTATAAAATGCGGAAGAAGGTGCTCCTGCAAACATCATGATTCTGTAGCCCTTTGAAAACTATATTACCTAATGTAGTTATCAACATAGAATAGCGGAAATGACATATATATTTGTTTTGAAAGATGGATTAGATAGCCTTTCTGCTGTAATCTGACAATACACCAGCAGCAGAGACTTTGATATCAGAGTATCAACATTTGTTATCAGTCCCCCATCATTAATTGTCTCATGGTGAAGAGGGGAGGATGAAGTACTGGTCAAGTCTAAGGAGGAAAGAGATGGGGGCAGGTCAGGTCATTTCAAGGTTATTTTCTATCCGTAGCTTTTGTCAGTCTATTTAAAACAACACTTACAAACTACAGTAGTTACAACAGCGGTCAGTCAGTGTTTGGAAATGACTCTTTGCTGCAGAGGAGGGATGACAATGATGTCAGCGACATGTGAGTATACTGTAATGACATCCAACACCGCTCTTTGTCACTCGCTGTACCCACGGCAAGACAAACACATTTGGCATAGACAGAACAAAAATGATCTTTCAGTCAAGTCTGGCTGATAAAGCAGGATGATCATACAACACCAAAATCTCAGAAAAAACTAAAACATTTAATTCTAGCTTTATGTTAGAAAAATAACATGGTAACTTGTGACTATTAAAGAAATATTAAAATGCACAAAACCCCCGATACACCCTAATCAATGCCTTGTACCCTTTGCAGCTGAGTGAATAAACACAGTGGCGGCATGTTGGTACATGGTAACGTGTTTGCCTCACAACCAAGAAGTTTCTAGTTAGTTGTGGACAGCTTTCAGCTAAGTGCTGCTTGCATATTTTCCCCGAGCTTGACAGGGTTTCCTACACATCCTAAACATTTCCAAAACATGCATGTTAAGTAATGGAATAATCTACTGTAAATGATGTATAAGTGCGAATGTAAATGTATGGTTGTTATACGTGTCCTGTGATGACCGGTGACCGTAAATAGGATAAGCGGTAATAAATGAGTAAATTCAGAGCCACCATATAAGGAAATAAAGTACTTTAAACAAGCTCAGTTAACTTTCTGTGGATAGCTTGAAGCAGCAAAAAAAACTGTTACATGATAATCCTGCCTGTGGTCAAATCAACCCTGCCACCTCACTGTAGGGGACTGAACATAATGTGGGCCCCAAAACTGGCTCCTCTGTGTACTTGAGTAGGTCAACTGTGGAGACCTTTTGTGCATTATGAGGCCTCAAGGGGATGGGGGTAGTGGGGGGGGACTAGTTTGCAAATGGGTTTGACGGCTGCCATGTTCAGCGCCATCCTATGTAAAAGTATCACCGGTCTGTAAACGTAATCACCGCAAAAAGCACACTTTCTTCTGCTTTTAAATGCATGTTAGCGTTTATCCGAAGTAGAGGGGAGAAACTGGAACACAGAGTGCTTTGACACGCTCTGTGGGCGTTCTGGTATCATCTAATTAGAGGGGGAAATTGTTGGCACTTGTTTGATGGTGGCAGAGTTGGCGATTGAAGGCCAGAACATTGGTCTCAACACATACTTTTACAGCAAAACACAAAAATCACCAACAAAAAAAGAAAAATGACTTCTTATCCACTACACCACTAATACAAACAAATCCAATTTAATGTTTTTATTTTTAAGCATGTATATATGTAATAAAGTTATGGGAACATTTATAATAACATTTACGTATTTTGATAATTTTAATCATACGCAGCGCATTATTTGAAAAATGCATCACGACGTTTGCTTCATCATTGATTATTACTCACTGCAGACTTCACGAGAGCCAACAAACAAAATACATCTGTACAGGGTACGATACAAGGTCTGCTGTCATTAGGATGCCGACTGCTGGAATGTTCATATATTCCCATTTAGATGAAAAATGTCTCATAATCCTCCCAAAGAAACGGGGTGGGAAGTGCTTTTTGTGTCGTTCTCGCCAGTTCCAAGTTCTATATGTCCCAAAATGTTGAATTATCTCCTCAGCCATCTACTGTCCAGGTAAGATGCATGATTTGTAATCTAGAATAATTTTACAGGGAGCAAGGAAGCGAGGAAACAGCTGATCATTCGATGATGTTAACATATGGACACACAGAAGTGATCACAGCGACCGGGCTGAATCACGGTGCTGCTATAAATAGTTTGTCAGCGTTAGTGCCTAAAAAACAATATCACTAATACTTGGTTAAAATTCAAGTCACAAAATTTGAATTGAGTATAGTTGGGGCTTTTTGAATGGTTATTTATCAGATTTTATGGGCGGAATTGTGGTGCTGTCTGCGGATTTTTATTCACATTTATTTAATATTTACAATGCATTAAAAAAAATTCATCTGTCGTCATGTCTTTCATAATGTTTGTGAACAATATATAGATAGATAGTACTTAATTGATTACTTCAGGAGAGTTCCCTCAGGAAAATTTAAAGTCCAGCAGCAGTGTACAGAATAGGCAAAATTCCTCAAAAAAGAGCAATTCCCCTTTAACAGAAAAAAATAACTAAAATTTAACTTAACACTAGATTCTACGTTTCCATTTTGTAACTTCTAATTGCATTGTCATAGGCCTCTTTTTTAATGTTTTTAACTTGCTTTCACGGAACTCAGCATGTGATTATCATGCTTTGAGTAAAATGAATGATAAAGCTGGACGTGATTTGGGGTGTGGTCGTCAAACGACAAGCGCACCTGGTCTACTGATGCCAAACTTAAGGTCATATACTCAGTTTTTCGAAAACAAATACACATTCAATATATTGACATGAGTCACTATATAGTTAAGTCATTACATTTTCTTTTCATGAATGGGAATTGAATCCCCCTCCCCTCCAAAAGGGATTGGTTTATTTGAATTTGATTTTAAAACATTAAAATGTTTTCAGTGTTGTAGAGCAAAAACTAGATCTAAAATAATGGTGAAAAAAAACTGTGTGGTGTTGTATCCTGTATTGATTCATGATGTTTCTGCTAACTGATGATTTTCATTTTTGTTACATGGAATATAAAATCAAGATCAAACTATTTTCAGGAGTAGTTATTGCTTTTCAACGCATTTTTTCCTATTTTCTGTTCCTAAAAAAATTCAAACAACCCAATCGTTTTTCCAAAGTTTTTTCATTCTAATTTATGGAACAAAAATGTAATGACCACAAGATAGAAGTAATTTGAGTACATCGATTAAAAAAAAAATATTGAGGATTTTTTTGTCTGCTTCGAGAAATTGTTTCTTTGACTGGTAGCTAGGAGGCGTACAGTGGATAAGTTACCTGTGCCAGCTAAACCTGTTAACAACATCGGTTTGTCCTCACTGATGTTTGCTAAATTCATAGATTGCATGGTGAAAGTGATAGCAATGTAATGATGGTTTGAAAATAACTGAGTTGTGGAAACGAATAGTTCTTGGCGCTAGTCGCTAATTCGCAAACATGTGCTACTTCCGGTTTGAGGGTCGAACGGTATTTCCCAGGCACCTACAATTAAATGATAATATACTTTATTTGTATTGGAATTAAAAAAGTGGTTGAAAACCACCAACAAAGTAACAGTCATCCTGACCTGTTTTATATTTGTTGTTGATTGAAACCCCCTGGTGCTTAAAGGAGAACAGCACTTTTCTTAGGATGTTGCCTATTGTTCACAATCATTATGGAAGACATGACAACGGATGGATTTCTTTATAAACTCTAACTTGTAAATAAAAGTCTGCTTACAGCGGAGGTAATGGGAGGCCCTCTATTTCGCTTATAAATTGACGTCCCACTGGGTGTGAGTTTTCCTTGCCCTTATGTGGGCCTACCGAGGATGTCGTGGTGGTTTGTGCAGCCCTTTGAGACACTAGTGATTTAGGGCTATATAAGTAAACATTGATTGATTGATTGATAAATTCCAATAAAAAACACTTAAAAACCACCAACAATACTCCCTTTAGTTTGTGATTTGAATATTAACAATGTATTATTGATATTGTTATTATTAGCACTAAGGCAGACAAACTATAGTTGTGATCACAAGCCTGTGTACAATTTCAACATGATTGACTGGCGAGGTGTTTTCTCAATTCCTTGCTCCCTGGAAGTTTATTGTAGATCATAAACCATGCTTCTCACCTGGACAGAAGATGTCTGAAGACGTGTTTCGACAAGTTGATACACTGACAGCCATTTAGGACCTGGAAATAGAGAGAACGACATTGTTGGTCCCCCCCACCCTGTTTCTTCGTAAGGATTATGGTCAATTTTCACTAATCGTAAATATATGAACATCCCAGCAGTTGGCATTCTAACGACAGCAGACATTGCACAGTAAGTGATGTTTTATTATGTTTGTTGGCTCTCATGAAGTCTGCAGTGAGTGCAATCAGTGATAAAGGGGGGAAAAAAAGCAATAGTTGTGATGTGCTTAAAATGACCAAAATTACATATATACTTGCATCATATATATATATATATATAAAACCTAAATGGAGGTGTTTTGTTGTTTTTTTTAAAGACTTTATGGGCGGAATAGAGTGGCTCCCTCAGTGCAGTTCCCCTTTAAAGAACAAACAATGTTTTTCTTTCACTCTTAAATGCCTTTTTTGTGTATTTATGATTGCTCATCAACCAAACACAAATATATTTAATCCAATAAATCGAAGGAGTTTTTCAAAGAATATTGGATGAATTAAAAAATTTGACACGCAACCCTAGGAAGAAATAGGCATCAAAAACAACGGCACATACGGTACATTCAAACAATGACTGTCACCTATTGACAATTTTTAGTCTCCAATAACGTAACGTTCATTTTTATGAACTACAGTAGGAAACTGAACCACAGAGAGAACCTGCAAACTCCACACAGAGAGAGATCCAAAACTTGATTCCTGCATGCTCACCACATTGCCACTGTGCTATATATGTCCATGCAGATGCCAGCTTGGAAAATGTACTGTAAGTAAACATAGAATGTTCTTGTTGTGATGGGGTAGGTTTATATAAGCGTTGCTTCAACCTACACCCTTTCGGCTCAATCATTGCTCAAATGAGTGTTTTTTTGTTTTCCTTTTTTTTGTTGTTGTTCTTTGTTTTATGTGAAGATTGCCGAAATGTAGCAGACTTACCATCGCAGGTCCGGTCATTAGCAGAGAACAACCGTGACACAGCTCTCCAAACTTCTCCCAGTAGTGTTTGCGGCAGTACAGCTTGCCATCCTTCTCATAATACCAGTTAGTCAGGTGGTCACAGCACACGGAGCACCTGGGAAGACAAAAACTGGTTAAGTCAGATTGTTAGCCCCATCTGACAGATGTCCAGTATGTTATAAAACAATGTTGGGAAATAGTTAATGAAACAACAAGTGAAAGAAACTGCTGCCACAGTGTTGGTTATTGAGATGCTGAAAAGTTTTATAGCATGCAAGTGAATATGTCATCCTTGACAAAGGAAACTACCGTTTTTTTGCGACAGAGCTTTCAGGTCAGTAAGGTCAGTGAAACAAACGGGTTGTTTATAGAGCACTTCCTTATCTGGGTCACAACATCAACCTTTTAGTCAAAGGTGTAAATCTTTTGTAATCTGGTATAAATCCAAGATCGGTACTACTGCTGTGTTGCCATTCAATGATTTTATTTAAGCAAACATTTATTGACAATTAATGACAGGTGTAGAAACATCAGAAAAATAAGGTGTAAATGACAAGATAGGCTGTGAATGTTCCTTGAACAAGACTTACTGGTTATGCAAAACTAGCCAGCGGTTTTGGCTGCCAGAGTAAAATCAAGGACAGGCCGTTCTGATTAGTTAACAGAAAAGGCTTCAGTCAGGCTTTTTGAAGCAGTTTAGGCTCGGAATAGCTATAGAGGGTTCTTCAAACTATTTGTTTTAAAGTAGTGAAAGGCACTTCTCTTTTCACTACCTTTGTCCCATTTGTAAACTTCTCTCTGACTTTGTATTTGTTTTTCCCAATCGTAGGCAACCATTCCAAGCATGCAGTGTGACATGATGAGTCAGATTTAGAACTGATAGTGTTTTTCGGCATCCTTCCTTCCTTCCCTTGAAGTGGATCTTTCTTGGCAGCAGCCTTCCGTTCAGCCTTATGCATGTGGTTGCAGGTGTAGCTGGTCCAGCTTTGTTGATGCTGGCTCTGATTCCAGATATTTCAAAGAGCTTTTTGGCGTAAGTTAAAACAGAGCTACTAACCACCACATTAAGTAGATAAAGGAGTCTGTAAGTGTCCGTGGCTGTGTTTTATGACAAATAATGTGGGAGAAAAAATCTGCTCCTTTTGTGCTGCAACAAATCGTAAGAATCCACAGAAGGCCTGTGTGATCAGTCGGATTAATTTTGAAAGTCAAGAGGAAAAGCAATGATGCTGAATTGCATGTGAATTTGCGATTGCCTCTATCAAAGTACTACTTTGATCGCAGTGGCTCTTTATGGGCAAGCCTGGACAGCGTTTGTGTTTTTCTTATGTTAAGACTCGTGTCATTAATAATAGAGTTGGAGCTTTGTCACAGAATTAAAAAAAATCTGAGGTTTACTTCAAGACATTGTGTTTATTAAAAACACGGACTTTTAACTTCTATTTTCATTTACTTGGACGTAACGGTATTGTAAATACCGAGGTAATGTCGCTTCAAACTTTTCACAATAACACCGTTGCATGCGACGGTATCAAACAAGAACCTGGAGTACTCCGGTCTGAGAAGTAAACTAAATCTCCCATGATACCCTGCGCAGGGTGGGCGAGTAGAGCAGATATCTATTGGAACTAAATCAGAAGTATGGACGCTGGTATTGGCACTTGTACCAACAATGTATTTCGATATTTTTCAAAATAAAGAAGACCACATAAAAAGTCACTGTTGGCTCTATTTGAACAAAAATCTTATGATACAATAAACATATGTTTCTTATTGCACTCAAAGAACAATTTTAGAACACTGAAATAAAATTGCATTAAATAACCGTGAACATACTGGACAACTTGTCTTTTAGTAGCAAGTGGGCAAACGGGCTTCAAAGGCTCTTAATTTGAATCCTGACGTATGCAGTAACATATTGCAGCCCTTTGAGACACTAGTGATTTAGGGCTATATAAGTAAACATTGATTGATTGATTGATATTGTGTCATTTCCGATTATTTTGTCCAAATTATGAGGGACGAGCATTAGAAAATAGATGGATGGATTATTAATCTACTTGTTCATTTAAGGTTAATATCTGCTTACTTTCTGTTTTAACATGTTCTATCTACACCTCTGTTAAAACGTAAAAAGCACTTGGTCATAATTAAAGTTCTTCTGTGTAGATTATGTGATAATAAAAAACACTGATGTAATCATTGTAGTAATGGCTAAGTACATCTTTAGACCTTGGTATTGTTATAGTCATTTTTTGTATGGATTCCCCCATTTGTTTACATTCAGGAGCGCAAGCTTACAAATAGCGGTTAGCTATTGCAGTGGTTCACAAATGGGGGTACGCGTACCCCTGGGGATACTTGAAGGTTTGCCAAGGGGTACATGAGATTATTTAAAAAATATTCTAAAAATAGCAACAATTCAAAAATCCTTTATAAATATATTTATTTAATAATAATACAACAAAATATGAATGTAAGTTCATAAACTGTGAAAAGAAATGCAACAATACAATATTCAGTGTTGACAGCTAGATTTTTTGTGGACATGTTCCATAAAGATTTCTTTTTTTGTGAAGAAATGTTTAGAATTAAGTTCATGAATCCAGATGGATCTCTAGTAGAATCCCCAAAGAGGGCACTTTAAGTTGATGATTACTTCTATGTGTAGAAATCTTTATTTATAATTGAATCACTTGTTAATTTTTCAACAAGTTTTTAGTTATGTTTATATCTTTTTTTCCCAGATAGTTCAAGAAAGACCACTACAAATGAGCAATATTTTGCACTGCTATACAATTTAATAAATCAAAAACTGATGACATAGTGCTGTATTTTACTTCTTTATCTATTTTTTTCAACCAAAAATGCTTTGCTCTGATTAGGGGGTACTTGAATTAAAAAATTGTTCACAGGGGGTACATCACTGAAAAAAGGTTGAGAACCACTGAGCTATTGTATCCTCCTGCAGTGTGTAGTGAAGCATGTGCAGCTATTACTCGTCCTACAAGGATGATACTTGGTGGCGAGGATTAGTTTTTGTTTATTTCGAACATATATACATTGTCAGCTTGTTACATCACATTTGACATATTTCCATTTCTCATTACAACATGTCGGAAAAAAAGTAGGAAGAAGCAAGTCTTATTTAATCCTACCCCTTTTGACTTCAAAACAACGTCTAATACATGTAACTTTAACTGTTTAAATCAATGTATTCTGGTACCACGAACCACAATTGAATTCCACATACTGATATACTAAAGGTTTTAAGTGTTTTTTAAGATTTTTCTCTAAGGTTATATTTTTCCTCTTTTGTTGAGAAGAATTGTTGTACATTCTTGGGGGGCAGGTTATTGTTTTCTTTGTGCATAATTTTAGCTGTTTGCAAATGCACCAAGTCCTTGAATTTTACTCTTTTGGGTTTGATAAATAAAGTGTTTATAGGTTTAGCCAACATTATGTATTATTCTAACTGACCTTTTGTGTAACAGAATGAGTGAATGAGATCTACTTTTGTAGTGGTTTTCCCATATTTCTGCCCAATAACTCAGATAAAGTAACACTCGCAAGCAGTAAAGAACAAGGATTGTTTTTTTTGTCCAGTACATACTTTGCTTTGTTCATTAGTGAAATATTTCTTGCTACTTTATGTTGTATATTTTTGTATGAGATTTCCCGTTTGTTCTATAATCCATTATTACTCAAAAAAAATATTTATTTTACTCTTTAAATGTCTATTCCATATATTTGTATATTTGTGTTTGACTTTCTCATCTACTGTTACTGGATAGCATTATTTTAGTTTTACTGAGATTCAAATTAAGATTCAGATGTTTTTTTCGAACCATCTTTTTAATTCGTTCATTTATGCTGTTATCATTTGTATTAGCTTTTGTGTGTTTTCTCCGGAACAAAAAGCAGTTAGGTTGTCTGCAAGTAATACTAAATTTAGGTATTATCTTACTTTACAAATATTGTTTATATAGAGATTAAACATTTTTGGTACCAGTATTGATCCC
Organism: Nerophis ophidion; assembly: GCF_033978795.1. Lineage (NCBI taxonomy): Eukaryota > Metazoa > Chordata > Actinopteri > Syngnathiformes > Syngnathidae > Nerophis > Nerophis ophidion. The sequence continues at coordinate 55,936,602 of NC_084617.1, read as the reverse complement.
TGGGGTACACCACAGGATACTTTTAGCTCTGTTGATGTATGTTAATCTAACGTCACAAATTGCTTCCTGTTAGTTAAGTAGCTTTTTATCCAGTTCAAGACCAATCTTCTGATGCCATATCTTTCTACTTTGTTGATTAGAATATTATGATTAATTGTGTCAAATACTTTTGTTAAATCCATAAATATTGCTGCTGCACACTGTCTATCAGCTATTGTATTGGTAATTTCCTCTGTTATCTTGATTCATACAATCAATGTTGAAATGTTAGCTCGGAATCCATAGTAATAATAATAATAACTCAAAGCGCACACAGAGAAGTGAGAACTCATCATTCATTCACTGCACATTCACACTTAGGTGGTAGTAAGCTACAGTATATTTGTAGCCACAGCTGCCCTAGGGTAGACTGACGGAAGCATATTTATTCTATGTGAGTGTTTCATTTTTATTCATGAATTGGTCCAATCTGTGGTTGAATAATTTTTCAATTACTTAAAAAAGTGTGGCAGTAAAGAAACAGATCTGTAATTTGTAAATTGTTTAGTGATTTTGAAGTAAATAAAACACTGTGGAGGAACTTTGACGACTAGGACTCTGCAGTGCATTACTTTACCTTTTTCATTAGGTTCGAGGCCACCACATTCTAATTAGCTAACCAAACGGTCAACTCTTTTTTAACTGTCCATAAAAGACATTATGAATTTATTTAATGACAAATTACGAAAAAAATAACAAATATAATGACAGCACTGTTTGAGTGGAGATCTGCTTTGTAAACAAAGTACTGCTCAAATGTTGCCGGTCAGATCAATAAAACACAAACAGTTTACATTTGTCAAAGTAGCTCTGGTAGTGATGAAAGTTCGAGACCTTGGGGTGCCGGATTTTAACAAGCCTTTCAAGTTGGGAAGAACACATTGTTCAAAATAATTTATGATCAGCTAAGATTCAAACTGATGTTGTTTTTCTTGAGACATTTCACAACCACAATTGGTGAGACCTTTCATGATAGTTATTGTGTAATCCTGCTAATTATTATCCATTACGTTGGTGTTTTACAACACGAGGATAGAGCCATGAAAAGGTCCTTGTCTCCATAATTATAACCAGAGGGACGTTCAAAACAAACTCAGGTGGTTCTATAATGAACAATGTCATGGTCCGGCCTGCACAAACACTGCAAAGTAAACATTCCTGATTTCCTTGAAGCCACATTCCTGGCTGGAGTATATTCTTTTGTTTGGAGCATGGTGTGGAGGTAGCACGACCTTTAGTTGTGGCCTTGACGTCTTCGGGAGGGAGCGTTTCACCTTTTCATGCGGTCCTTATCTCAGGGAGTGGGACTGTTTCAAATGTTGTCTGCTAAAACTTTTCTCTAATAGTTTAATGAGTGATGGAATTATGTTTCCATTCATATCACAGGAAACCCCTGCATGTTTATTTTGCTTCGGCCTAGTACATAGAATTCATGCACCAAGTGAACTTTGATATCGTAAAATCAGTTGAAAAAATGAACTTTGATGTCGTAAAATCAGTTGAAAAAATAAATTGACAAGTTCTTTTTCAGCTTCAGCACCACAGCGAGAAATACATATGTATAAAGAGACAGCATCAAAAAGTGGAAGAAGCACAAAACAACTATGAAAAATATGAATTGATAGATATAAAAGTGTAAAAATATTATTAGAGCACTAACTGGTAAAGACTGAATGAACAGCACCCCTGCTGGTTGCAGCAAAGTAATGCTGACCCTTTTCCTCGTTTACTGCAAGATAGGTTTAACCCTGCATTTACAATTAAAAAAGAACCTGTTTTTCTCACTGTCTGAAATTAAATAAGACTAAACCTCTCCTGTCTTAGTTTAGTTAGGATTACCAATTATTTTTTTCTATTTGCCAAATGCTGCAACAATGACATAACATAAAATGACATAACATTACAACGTAACATTTACTTAGTATTCGGTAAGTGTCTTTAAACTGTATGACTGTATCAAGCGTTTTGGGTAAGGTTGCACAATAATATAAATTTGAATCGATACCGATAACCGATATATATTTGTATATATTTACACACGTTTTTGTGAGAAAAAAAATAATTCAACAGTTCACACTTGTGCCCAAAATGTAAACACTATACCAAATAATATATACATCTATTGTAGATAATAGGATAATGTCAACTTATATTTTTCTACCTAATTAACTACAACCTCAGTACAAATACACTTCCCACAATAATTTTGATCTATGCAAACAATTAGAATCATTGCGCTGAGTAAAAATAAGATGGAATTTATTGATATTTCAGGCGAATGAAATATGAATTCTGAATATGATTTCATAAAATGAAACAAAAAAACTCACCAACACAACATACATATAAATGAAGTTAATAGAACTAAGCCAATAACATTTTGCTTTGCAGTTAGCAACATTTAAAAAGTTGAGTCACACCTCCTGTTGATTGACTAAAATAAATAAAATATTTTTTCCTGACAATAACAAATTTGTGCAATAAGTGCCTGCCCCTTAGAAAGGCAATAACCAATTGTAGAAATCAGAGTTAAAAAGTGCAATTATACCACTAACAAATCATAAAAGGTAACTAAAAAAATAAAGCATGTGCCTCCAGATGAATCATAAGGTTAAACAAACAATTACTTATTTTGACGTCAATTGCTTTTTCCTTAATTTCTTTTCTCCCAAACTGTTGTGTCTTATTAAAGCTTTGTCATCGATCATGTGGCGTTAATTTTGCTGCGGTTGCCGCTATTAACGAAAGGTCACAATACGGCCGTCAATTGCTTTTTCCCTTATTTTTTTTCTGTCAAAGTGTTGTGTCTTATTAAAGCTTTGTCAATGATCATGTGGCGTTAAATTTGCTGCGGTCGCCGCTATTAAAGCAAGGGCTCAGCTTAGCAGCACAGGCAGCTTTGTACTGCTTCCATAAATCTTCACGATGGTGAATTTAAAGGTGCCTTATCAGATTTGTTGTGTTGAAGCTTTTCTTTTCCCCACCAGTGTAATATCTGCAGAACATTTTTTGCACATTGCAAGTGAAATGTCTTCTTCTGACACTGAACACAAAGCCCACACTGTGACTGCCATAATGGGGACCTCCTTTGAGGAATAACTTGCTTAAGAGGCTAAATCAGAAACTGTGGAACAGGAAGTTGTCCACACCAATTCCAAAAAATGCCAGTGAAAACCAAAAGAACAGCCAAACTTCCTTTAGAGAAAACAAAACACAAAAGGTTTTGCGCAGCCGACGTCTGAGACAGCCGACTCACATCTCTGAGTTGCTGTTTTGGAATGCAGACAGCGCGGGAGGGTTACTGCGTACGTATAGACCTCAGCACTGCCAGGTTGACTGGAACAAAAGTGACATCAGCTTGTAAGAATGTTATATGAGGTGGAGGTAATCGGAGGGCAGAACGTAGACAGGGAGCACACAGACTGTTTTCTGCGAGTGGAATACCTCACAATGTAAAACTCATTAGCTTAAAGACCTATGATAAGAGAGTAAATACTGTCACTAAAGGGCCATTTCAACCATTGTAAACAAATATATAGCATTAAACCTTGTAGATAAGTGATGCATACATCTTATCCAGTAGTTTAAAAATAGCATAATTGCAGACAAAATGACATCATGAAGGTGGACGTAAGCAATGAAGCAACAGGAGTAGTGAATGGGATCACCAATGTTGAGTGATACAGCACTACAAGAACCTGGACTCTGCAAAGAGGAATGGGCAAAACTGACCAGAAATACGTGTGCCAAGCTTGTGGCATCAAATTAAAAAATACTTAAGGCTGTAATTGCTGCCAAAGGTGCATCAAAAATAAAAAAATATATATATATATATATATTTTTTTTTTTTTAAACTAAATTTGCAAAAATATATATACACATTTCACATTGTCATAGGGCTGGGCAATTATGGAAAAAATAATAATCACAACTATTCTAATTCATATAACAAACACGATTAATAATACGATTATTCATTAATTTAAAAACATATATATTTATTGTACCACCAAAACAACTTTAAATACAGTAAAAAAACAAACAGATATGCATTAGTAACAAATAGACCACAACAAGTACAATACATTTAAATAGCAATAGCAATATAAAAAAAACTAAGACATTCAGTTTTCCCTGTTTTTATTGTTTTTAATTCCATTTTAACCCTTTACATTTATTTTACCACCATGGCGTGTGTACTTTTTGTGCCAATTAAGTTGAATAAAATGTATATTATTTACAGCAAATGCAAAAATCCTCAATCTTATTGGTGCGATACATCTTTGGACAATTTTGAGCAGTATTTTAAGTCAAAGCATAATAACTGTGGACATGTATCAACACATGCTTTAATTACATGATGCATGTGTAAAGGTACTTTTTTGAAACCTTTATTTTGCTAGCGCAGTCAGACCGGATGTGGTGCACTGGACTATTATTGTGAAAGGGGAGGTGTGCTTCAGGCTTTATAAAAAGAGAGTTCCTCCCAAGTTGCTACTGCTGCCTTGTTTGTGAATTGTTACATCCATGATTGGGGCGGTAAAGCTCGGTTGGTAGAGCGGCCGTGCCAGCAACTTAGGGTTCCAGGGTCAATCTCCGCTTCCGCCATCCTAGTCACTGCCGTTGTGTCCTTGAGCAAGACACTTTACCCACCTGCTCCCAGTGCCACCCACTGGTTTAAATGTAACTTAGATATTGGGTTTCACTATGTAAAGCGCTTTGAGTCACTAAAGAAAAGCGCTATGTAAATATAATTCACTTCACTTCACATGATGTCGTTTAGAACAACACAAGCAGATGAAATGTGTTGTAGGTGTATGGACTGTTCTTGCAACCCTTCGCTTTGTAGGTTAGTCTCTGTTTCAAGGGACCGTATTGAGTGTTTCGGGGATGAATGAGCAGTACAGGACATTATTTTCCCAAACAAATGACAACATTTATTTTACAATTATGTGAATTTTCACGATATTCTGCGTTCAACAGCGGATTCCATTTTGTTGGCCATTTATGTAACTATTGAGCTTTGTGATTATTGATTGGGCGTAAAAGCGCTGTGTCAAATAAAAAGTAACACACGTGACATCCCAAACTTTAAGTAGGACCCCGTCTTTTTTTCCACTCATTTGCTGCTCGTCTGTTCTACCGTCAAAAGCTCAGTAATTTGCATGCACGTTGTGCAACTCAATATTAGTTTTTTTCAGATTTTTGTATTTTCATGATCGTGAGAAAGCATAATCAAAATCTCCATCCATCCATCCATCATCTTCCGCTTATCCGAGGTCGGGTCGCGGGGCAGCAGCCTGAGCAGGGAAGCCCAGACTTCCCTCTCTCCAGCCACTTCGTCTAGCTCTTCCCGGGGGATCCCGAGGCATTCCCAGGCCAGCCGGGAGACATAGTCTTCCCGACGTGTCCTGGGTCTTCCTCGTGGCCTCCTACCAGCTGGACGTGCCCTAAACACCTCCCTAGGGAGGCGTTCGGGTGGCATCCTGACCAGATGCCCGAACCACCTCATCTGGCTCCTCTCGATGTGAAGGAGCAGCGGCTTTACTTTGAGTTCCTCCCGGATGGCAGAGCTTCTCACCCTATCTCTCAGGGAGAGCCCCGCCACCCGGCGGAGGAAACTCATTTCGGCCGCTTGTACCCGCGAACTTATCCTTTCGGTCATGACCCAAAGCTCATGACCATAGGTGAGGATGGGAACGTAGATCGACCGGTAAATTGAGAGCTTTGCCTTCCGGCTCAGCTCCTTCTTCACCACAATGGATCGATACAACGTCCGCATTACTGAAGACGCCGCACCGATCCGCCTGTCGATCTTACGATCCACTCTTCCCTCACTCGTGAACAAGACTCCTAGGTACTTGAACTCCTCCACTTGGGGCAGGGTCTTCCCCCCAATGGCACTCCACCCTTTTCCGGGCGAGAACCATGGACTCGGACTTGGAGGTGCTGATTCTCATTCCGGTTGCTTCACACTCGGCTGCGAACCGATCCAGCGAGAGCTGAAGATCCCGGCCAGATGAAGCCATCAGGACTACATCATCTGCAAAAAGCAGAGACCTAATCCCGTGGCCACCAAACCGGAACCCCTCAACGCCTTGGCTGCGCCTAGAAATTCTGTCCATAAAAGTTATGAACAGAATCGGTGACAAAGGACAGCCTTGGCGGAGTCCAACCCTCACTGGAAACGTGTCCGACTTACTGCCAGCAATGCGGACCAAGCTCTGACACTGGTCATACAGGGAGCGGACTGCCACAATAAGACAGTCCGGTACCCCATACTCTCTGAGCACTCCCCACAGGACTTCCCGAGGGACACGGTCGAATGCCTTCTCCAAGTCCACAAAGCGACTGGTTGGGCAAACTCCCATTCCTGAGGCGGCGTATGGTGGTCCAGAATCGCTTCGAATCCATCCGGAAGTCGTTTTCAATGGCTTCCCCGAACTCCTCCCATGTCCGAGTTTTTGCCTCCGCGACCGCTGAAGCTGCACACTGCCTGACCCGTCGGTACCTGTCCACTGCCTCCGGAGTCCTATGAGCCAAAAGAACTCGATAGGACTCCTTCTTCAGCTTGACGGCATCCCTCACCGCTGGTGTCCACCAACAGGTTCTAAGATTACTGCCCCGACAGGCACCAACTACCTTGCGGCCACAGCTCCAATCGGCCGCCTCTACAATAGAGGTTCGGAACATGGTCCACTCGGACTCAATGTCCCGCACCTCCCTCGTGACATGTTCAAAGTTCTCCCGGAGGTGTGAATTGAAACTCTCTCTGACAGGAGACTCTGCCAGACGTTCCCAGCAGACCCTCACAATGCGCTTGGGCCTGCCATGTCTGTCCGGCATCCTCCCCCACCATCGCAGCCAACTCACCACCAGGTGGTGATCGGAAGAAAGCTCCGCCCCTCTCTTCACCCGAGTGTCCAGAACATGAGGCCACAAATCCGATGACACAACTACAAAGTCGATCATGGAACTGCGGCCTAGGGTGTCCTGGTGCCAAGTGCACATATGGACACCCTTATGTTTGAACATGGTGTTTGTGTTGGACAATCCGTGACGAGCACAAAAGTCCAATAACAAAACACCACTCGGGTTCAGATCCGGGCAGCCATTCTTCTCAATCACGCCTCTCCAGGTTTCACTGTCGTTGCCAACATGAGCGTTGAAGTCCCCCAGTAGGACAAGGGAATCACCCGGGGGAGCACTTTCCAGTACTCCCTCGAGTGTACCCAAAAAGGGTGGGTATTCTGAACTGCTGTTTGGTGCGTAAGCACAAACAACAGTCAGGACCCGTCCCCCCACCCGAAGGCGAAGGGAGGCTACCCTCTCGTCCACTGGGTTGAACTCAAACGTGCAGCCTTTGAACGTCAGAGTGGAAGAGGGTACAGTCCCTCTCGAGAGAACTGGTTCCAGAGCCCTTGCTGTGCGTCGAGGTGAGTCCGACTATATCCAGCCGGAACTTCTCTACCTCGCGGACTAGCTCAGGCTCCTTTCCCCCCAGTGAGGTGACGTTCCACGTCCCAAGAGCTAGCTTCTCTAGCCGAGGATCGGACCGCCAAGTCCCCTGCCTTCGGCTGCCGCCCAGCTCACAATGCACCCGACCTCTATGGCCCCTCCCATGAGTGGTGAGCCCATTGGAGGGATGACCCACGTTGCCTCTTCGGGCTGTGCCCGGCCGGGCCCCAGGGACAGGCCCGGCCACCAGGCGCTCGCCATCGTGCCCCAACTCCGGGCCTGGCTCCAGAGCGGGGCCCCGGTGACCCGCGTCCGTGCAAGGGAAATCTGAGTTCATTTTGTTGTAATTCCATAGAAGTCTTTGAGCTGCTCTTTGTCTGATCACTCACCTAGGACCTGTTTGTCTTGGGAGACCCTACCAGGGGGCATGAAAGCCCCCAGACAACATAGCTCCTAGGATCATTGGGACACGCAAACTCCTCTACCACGGTAAGGTAGCAGCTCAGAGAGGAGCCTTTCATAATCAAAATCTAAATGCGATTAATTGTCAAGCACTATATTGTCATTATGTGGTATTGTGTGTAGAAATTTGTGGACAGAAATTGTGTGTACAATTTTGTGGCCGGAAAAATATTTAATTTTGCGATAAGGCTGAAACGTAACAAAATGTGGAAAAAGTGAAGCGCTGTCAAAACTTTCGGGATGCACTGGAAATGTACAGTATGTGCACTCCATGATTATGCATAATAATATACTTTTCCCTTGTGTGCTTAGTTTTACAGTAACTTCATTGTGGAGACTATCAATAAACAACCTCAAGTTGAACATTTTTTTGATCCCTACTTTGAATGACTGTTTAATTATCTGCAAAACTAAACTCCAACATTCAGGGAGGGCAGAATAATATATGTAAATAAACCAGGGGTGTACAAAGTCCGGCCTGTGATACATTGTAGAAATAATCGAAAACAAAGCTAAACAGGTATAATATATGTTGATATTAATAATAGAACACATTTGTTTTTAAAAATATAAATTACATTTTTTAGCCTTTTAAAAAAAATGCTTGCCTCATAGTTAATCATGCCAATTATATGATGGCGCCATCTTGATACAGCCCCTGGTCACACCCAAAACCACATTGCCGCCACAAATGCTGTGACGTTCTGTGGGAAACACTGATCTTCAACACGCAAGATTAAAATAATGTGCAAAGAGTAGGAGGAGATGCAAGCAAACTTACATTGAAAACATATCTCAATGGCGATTCAAAAGATTGGATGTTGAACAAGAAGTTTACAACGTATATTCTAACCAACCACTGTATTGGGACTTGTTATCAAAGGCAAAGAGGTTTATATAGTTCATGTTATTACACTTGTGTGACAGTTGGAATGGTAGATACGTGATGCATCATCACTGAAGTTGTTGGGAGAGTTTTACTGGTATTTAGAGCTGGGCAATAAGGAAAATTATCATTTCACAATTATCTTTTAATACATCAGTTGATAATGATATGTATCATGGTATAAATGAGATCATTATTTGTTTCATGTTTAAATGTTACATTGCTAGTAAGTGAGATGTAATGACATAAAAAGGGTTATTTTTGATGGAAATTTGTATTTTTTTCTCAGGGATTGAACATTAAAGACCTACTTAAAAACGTTCAGATAACAGGCTTCATGTACAGTATCTGACTTTGGAGCGTAGTGTTGATGTTGCTGCAGTCATCTTTAGCAGGATAGCCTTACGTCTTTTAAAACATGGATCAATTAACTCTTCATCAATGGCACAGCGGTGGAGATGGTAAGCAGCACCAAGCTCCTGGGGGTGCAGATAACTGAGCTCTTGTAAAAAGAGCTCAGCAGCGCATGCCCTTTTTGAGTCGGACGAAAAGAGCACAGATCCCTCCCCCCATTCTCACCACATTCTACGGAGGCACTATAGAGAGCTTACTGACCAACTGCTTCTCTGTCCGGACTGGAGCCTGCAGTGCCTCAGACTGGAAGTCTCTGCAGAGAGTGGTGAGGACGGTGGAAAAGATCATCAGGACACCTCTTCCTCCTATGCAGGTGATCGCAAAAAGCCGCTGCCTGAACAGGTCTAAGAAAATCTTCAGACTCCTCCCACCCCCACCAAGCACTTTTTTCACTGCTGGACTCTAGAAAGAGGTTCCACAGCCTCAGTAGCAGAACCTCCAGGTTCTGTAACGGCTTCTTCCCTAAGGCCATAAGACTCTTGAACGCATCAAAATAAACCCCTCAATTCCCCCCAAAAAGGGATTAATTTGCTGGAATATAAAAACAATGTAACATACATCTATTAACGTGGATGCATATGCAAAAGTGCAATATATTTATCTGTACAGTAATCTATTTATTTATATCTGCACCTTATTGCTCCTTTATCCTGCACTATCATGAGCTAATGCAATGAAATGTCGTTCTTATCTGTAAAGTTCAAATTTGAATGACAATAAAAGGAAGTCTAAATCTTTAAGTCTAAGTCTAATTAATATTAACTAATTGAAATAGTCGCTTATTACTATCAAAGAAAAGTTATTTCACATTGTTCATATTGTTTTATCGCCTAGCGCCACAGTTATAATTGTAGCTACTATTATTGCATTAGACGGCTTCTAAAATGAGTTTAAAATGTTACTTGAAATGTTGTCTGGTCCTGCAGTCTGGAAAGGATACAACTTCCCTATGTTTTAGGGTGCTCCAAAAAAAAATCTATTTACACCCAGATTGAATTTTTTTTTTTTTAATTCTGATTCTACATCCATTCATTTTTTTTTTTAAGATTCAATTGTTGGATTAAAAACATTTAACACTATTACTGCTGGAAAGGATTCAACTTCCCTACGTTTTAGGGGTGCTCCAAAAAAAAATCTATTTGCACCCGGATTACAATGTTTTTTATTCTAATTCTACATCAATTCATAATTTTTTAAGAGTAAATTGATGGATAAAAAGCATTTAACAACTATTATTTTTATTGATACTTTTGCTTTTATAAATTTTTTGGTTGTCCTTTTTTCCACGAATGACTTTGACACATAGCCTTTAACTTGTTCTGAAACGGTTTTATAATATTTTTTACACCAAAAATTATATTGCGATAATCACATAGAATTGAGAATCATCCTGAATGGAATCGTCAACCCAAGAATCGATTTGTGAACTGGCCAAAGATTCCCATCTCTAATTGTTAGTAATTAATCCCTCTCTTAACCATTTGTCCAGCAAGATTCATCCCTTTCTGACGATCTGATCAGCGGGAAATGTTTTCTGCTCAAATGTACTGTATGTGCACCCGTGGGCGATATGGTCTTTTGTTAATATTTTTAGGCCATGTTACGATACATGACATGTATCTCGATATTTTGCCTTAGCTTTGAATTAACACTTGATGCATATAACCACACCAATATGATGATTCTATTTGTCTACATTAAAACATTCTTGTTCATGCTGTATAAATATATGCTAATTTTAAACGTTCATGCAGCGAGGGAAATCACAACTAAGTAAATTTACCAAAACTGTATTTATTAAACAGTTATTAAGCAATGGCACAAAAATTCATGTAAATTCCAAAACAAAGGTGCAAGATTGTCAGAGACATTTTACAACAAACTATTAGTGCACTCTTGTGCATGGTGTCACTAAGATTATATATCAAAACAACACTAAATTAAAGTGCACTTTTTGTACAGAACGCTACTACTAGAGTTTAAAACATATTAAGCGCACTTTTGTGCATGATGTCACACAAGGTATTTCAAAATCTGTCAAATAAAAATTAGCTGCATAATAGGAAATCAAATAGTGTATGCTCTTCGCTGTGTGGTAGGTTACTATGGACGTTATCTCCTACTGTTGATGACTATTTTTTTCAAACTGTGTTTATATGGAAATGGTTTCTTAGGCATTTTGTTGGTGTTGACATGCAGAGTTTCAAGCACTCTTCATTCTCTAGCGGGTGACTTTTCAAATGGTGCTACACATTAGCAGGGCTGCTACTTTTTGTAGCAACGCTTTTGCCGCATACTTGTAGAACATGTTCCCACTTGAAGCCAAACCACCGCCAGACGATGGACCCCCTGCTGTTTTTCTTGGGAATGAATTCTTCCTTCATTTGTTACTAGATTCACACTTTCTCTCTCTTGCATTACCACTCGCACTGCTAACGTTGCGCATGTTGCTACCTCTCTGCTTGGCGAGGGCGTTTTGACGTTGCATGGGCGTCAGGATGTGACGTACGTAAGAAGGTGCGCTTGTTTTATGTCTCTTTGAGGAGAGACAAAGCGTGAGAAACGCCTGTAGTGTAATGCCCGCAGTTAAAAGCAACTGTGTGAGGACGTATACTCTAATATCACGATATAGTCATTTTTCTAAACCGCACCGAGATAAACCCGCGATATATTGCCCAGCCCTAGTGTAGTGTTTTAGTTCTTGTCTTGCGCTCCTATTTTAGTGTTTTTTCTCTTCTTTTGGTATTTTCCGGTAGCGGTTTCATGTCTTCTTTTGAGCACTATTCCCCACACCTGCTTTGTTTTAGCAATCAAGACTATTTCAGTTGTTTTTATACTTTTGTGGGGACATTGTTGATTGTCATGTCATGTTCGGATGTACTCTGTGGACGCGGTCTTTGCTCCACAGTAAGTTTTAGCTGTCGCCCAGCATTTTGTTTTTGTTTACTTTCTAGCCAGTTCAGTTTTAGATTTGTTCTGCATTGCCTTCTCTAAACTTACATCCCTTCCACGGTGTGGCGAAGTCGGTAGAGTGGCTGTGCCAGTAATCTGAGGGTTACTGGTTCAATCCCCACCTTCTACCATCCTAGTCACGTCCGTTGTGTCCTTAGGCAAGACACTTCACCCTTGCTCCTTATGGGTCCTGGTGAGCGCCTTGCATGGCAGCTCCCACCGTCAGTGTGTGAATGCGTGTGTGAATGGGCGAATGTGGAAATACTGTCAAAGCGCTTTGGGCTCCTTAAAAAGGGGTAAAAAAGGGCTATACAAGAACAACCCATTTACCATTTACCTTTTCTTAGGGGCACTCGCCTTTTGTCTATTTTTGGTTTAAGCAATAGACACCTTTTTACCTGCACACTGCCTCGACATCTACAAAGCAATTAGCCACCGGCTGCCACCTACTGTTATGGAAGAGTATTACACGGTTACTCTGCCGAGCTTGAGACAGCAACGACGCTCAACAACAACACATCATTTTCAGACTATATTCACTGTTTTGCAAAAAATATTTTTAACCCAAATAGATAAAATTAGATAATCTATCAAGGCACATCAGACTGTATCTTACGGCACACTGACCTAAACTAACCACAGCTTCATTGTTTAACAGTCATAATAGCCAACCTTGAGACCCCCTGATTTCAGGAGATGAGGGGGGGGCGGAGGCATGGTTGGGGCGGGGGGCGTGGTTAAGAGGGGTGGCGTATAATTTACCAACTCGAGTATTTCATATATATATATATATATATACTGTATATGTATGAAATACTTGACTTTCAGGGAATTTCTAGCTAAATAGAATTTATCATGTATATAAATAAAAGAAATAGTTGAATTTCCGACGGCACCTATCAAATACACAGTAATAAAAACACAATTCTACTAACTGTACTGTGCTTGCTGGTTGGTAAAAAAACAACAACACTTACCTTCCACTATTTGAGTAACCTTTGTTCTCCCATTTGCATATTGGCGAGCGATCTCCGAATCCGGGAACATATCCTTCACGGATTTGTTGTAGACATCCGCAAATAAGAACGGGATGTTGCTTCCAGCTATCAGCATAGCCATCTTTGTCTCAGCATAAGATACACCAGGGGTCGGGAACCTTTTTGGCTGAGCGAGCCATACAAGCCAAATATTTTTAAAAGTCTTTCCGTGAGAGCCATATATATATATATATTTATTTTTATTTTTTTTCAACACTGAATACAACTAAATGTGTGCATTTTTAAGCAAGACCAACATTTTTAGAGGATAAGTCTCTTTTTCTTTTTAATAACAATGTTATTTTGAAGTTAAACAACAATACATAAAATACTTCTTACCATTAATGCAACTTCTTGAACAGGTGCGGTGGAAACCGGATGGATGGATTAAAATGCATCAGAATGTTTTATATTTTGAACGTTATTTTTAACAATGTGATTACCAGCGGAGTTAGTCATTACTTATCTTGTTAAGCAATGTCAACAAAGATTTATCTGAGAGCCAGGTGCAGCCATCAAAAGAGCCACATCTGGCTGTAGAGCCACAGGTTCCCTACCCCTGAGATACACTATCGGGTCTTCATTTTGCGAGGTGGGCCATAATACTGGGTTGTGAACGATGCTGCGCTGCGGACGCTTTGTGCTTCGCTGACCGTTCATGGCTGAATATCCGTTTGGCCGCCGCGTTCAATGGAGAAGTCTGTTCTACAAAATTTACAGGCAAAATACCCCTTCTCCTCCGAACTCTCCTGGATAAACTGAAATTCTTGTTTCCAATCGTTCTGGAACTTGCAAGCGTATTTCTTAATTTTGCCCGTTGACGGTGTAATATATTGGGTTGGAGTAAATAACCAGGCGACATGATGAAGTTACGTCTCTTTACTGTGGGCTTCAGAACAAATGTAGAATATATTTACATTCTATTTTATGTACAGTAAATGGCAGTATTGTCCTGTTTAAGAGGGTCAGGAAAAATTTGTCCTGGGAAGTTTTCGGGAGAGGCGCTGAATTTCGGGTGTCTCCCGGAAAATCCGGGAGAGTTGGCAAGTATGTCAACAGTAGACCAGAACCTGAGTGAAGTCTTCTTCAGCTGCACAAGTACAGAATGTTATCCTCCACTGAGCGTGGGGGATTAACAGCAGAATCACAGAATCAGCTCATGCCTTGTCTACATATCCAAGTCCACTCATGTTTAGTCTACAACACCGACGCTTCTGGGATGAGCCACAAGGCCGTTCTAGTGGAAGCCAAAACAGTGAATGGCTGCATGTTGACCAATCATGCATTGTGTCTAGCGGTGCTAAACAAAAGAAAACATTGGGGACCGCACTCAACAAAGCTCGGAATTGCAAGGCGGGTGGTTGTGTTAGAAATCGTGCATGATGAGACTTACTGGAAGCAGGCGCTGTGCCAGGTGTCCTGCAGGACCTTCATGTGGAACTGCTCCTGGACTATCGCTCCGCATCCCGCGCAGTAACACTCGTCCGTTCCTGCAAACAAACACATCGCGTCTGTTCAAAATCACGGCTAAACACGAAACACAACGTTGTACCACAAAGACAATATATCCTGTCTGGGCAAATTCCTCACCTTCTGTGTCTTCCATTTAACAGGCGAGCGTCGGCAATAACCGTTCACGACGTCTCATACTACGGGAACTCTGCGTCCGTGTGGGATTGAGGTCCGCGAACAACAACCCAGAAACCAAACGACTGGTCCTGAGAAGTGAGCTGCTAAATATTCCTCCTGGACAGAAGTGGGGGGAAAAGCTACACACTCGCCTCTGGCAGGATAAGTGACGTCATGCTGCCTACGAATTCCTGTGTCTGAAAGCGGAAGTGCTCGACAGCGGCACCTGCAAAACAGGACAATACTCACTAAGTCAAATATAACAATATTGGCGCCCCTTGCTGGCAGAATGTGTGAACTACATCAAATCAGATATGATGGTTTAAAGCAGCGGACCGGTCAACGCTTAATAATTTGTCCCGCGGCCCGGAGGTGGGGCTGGGGTGGGCGGTGGAGGGGATCGAATCCTTTTTTTTTATTTTTTATTTTTTCTTTGTCATGAAAAAGGGACGTTTTTTGTCATGAAAAAGGGAGGTTTTTGTGGTTTGTGCACTAATTGTAAGTGTTTATTGTGTTTTTTATGTTGATTTAATAATAAAAATATATATGTATATATTTTATTTATTTGTATTTTTTTTAAAATAAAAATTACTTTAAAATTCTTCTGCGGCCCGGTACCAATCGGGCCACGGCCCCGTGGTTGGGGACCACTGGTTTAAAGGCCTACTGAAACCCACTACTACCCACCACGCAGTTTGATAGTTTATATATCAATGATGAAATATTAAGATTGCAACACATGCCAATACGGCTTTTTTAGTTTACTAAATTACAATTTTAAATTTCCCGGGAGTTTCGTCTTGAAAACGTCGTGTAATGATGACGTGTACGCAGGACGTCACGGGTTTTTAAGAAGTATGTGCGCTACGCACACACAGGTAAAAGTCGTCTGCTTTAACGGCATTATTACAGAGTATTTTGGAGATATGTGTTGCTGAATCTTTTGCAATTTGTCCAATTAATATTGGAGAAGTCACAGTAGAAAGATGGAGTTGGGAAGCTTTAGCCTTTAGCCACACAAACACACTGTGATTCCTTGTTTAAAATTCCCGGAGCTGAAACTTTACTATGGATCAGAGGCTGATCCATGTTGGCAGTCAAGCCAACATGGATCCTACCAAATGTCAACCAGCAGGTTTCCGTGAGAAAACTGTGGTTAAAAAGTCGCCACTTACCGGATATCAGCTGAGCTTGTGTCGTCCATACAGCTGCCGTCGGCACCCGTGAGACCTTGGCGTCAACACACCCGTGGACAAACCCCTCCGACTATCAGGTAATATTAAACTCACTAAAACACTTGCAACACAATAGAAAGATAAGGGATTTCCCAGAATTATCCTAGTAAATGTGTTTAAAAACATCGGAATACGTCCCAATGCTATCGCGTTTTTTATTTTTTTTAACTCTTTTTTTTTTTTTTTTCTGGTCTGTCGCTATCAATATCCTCAAACACGAATCTTTCATCCTCGCTCAAATTAATGGGGAAATTGTTATTTTCTCGGTCCGAATAGCTCTTTTTGTTGGAGGCTCCCATTAAAAACAATGTGAGGATGTGAGGAGCCATCAACATGTGACGTCATCGTCTGTGACTTCCGGTAAACGCAGGGCTTTTCTGTTAGCACCAAAAGTTGCGAACTTTATCGTGGATGTTCTCTACTAAATCCTTTCAGCAAAAATATGGCAATATCGCGAAATGATCAAGTATGACACATAGAATGGACCTGATATCCCCGTTTAAATAAGAAAATCTTATTTCAGTAGGCCTTTAAAGGCCCACTAAAGTGAAATTTCACGATATTGCCATATTTTTGCTGAAAGGATTTAGTAGAGAACATCAACGATAAAGTTCTCAACTTTTGGTTGCTAATAAAAAAGCCTTGCCTTTACCGGAAGTAGCAGACGATGCGCATGTGACATCACTGGTTGTAGGGCTCCTCACATCCTCACATTGTTTATAATAGGAGCCTCCAGCATCAAGAACTATCCGGACCGAGAAAGCGACAATTTCCCCATTAATTTGAGCGAGGATGAAAGATTCATGGATGAAGAAATTTAGAGTGAATGACTAAAAAAACAAAAACAAAAAAAAAGTTTTATAAAAAAGGCGATTGCATTCGGAGCGATTCAGATGTTTTTTGACACATTTACTAGGATAATTCTGGGAAATCCCTTATCTTTCTATTGTGTTGCTAGTGTTTTAGTGAGTTAAATAGTACCTTAAAGTCGGAGAGGTGTGGGCACGGGTGTCTTGACGCCAGAGTCTCTGAGAGAAGTCACGGCAGCTGCAAGACGCTGGCTCCGCTGTTCTCCAGTAAGAGGCGACTTATTTTCACAATTTTCTCACCAAAAACTGCTGGTTGACATGTAGTCGGGATCCATGGTCGCTTGACCGCTCTGATCCATAGTAAAGCTTCACCTCCAGGAATTTTAAACAAGGAATCACCGTGTGTTTGTGTGGCTAAAGGCTAATAGCTTCCCAACTCCATCTTTCTACTTTGACTTCTCCATTATTAATTGAACAAATTGCAAAAGATTCAGCAACACAGATGTTCAAAATACTGTGTAATTGCGCAATGAAAAGAGACGACTTTTAGCCGTAAGTGTTGCTGAGCTAAAATGTTCCCTCCAACCAATAACGTCACAAACACGCGTCATCATTCCGCGACGTTTTCAACAGGAAACTCCCCGGGAAATATAAAATTGTAATTTAGTAAACTAAATCAGCCGTATTGGCATGTGTTGCAACGTTAATATTTCATCATAGATATATAAACTATCAGACTGCGTGGTCAGTAGTAGTGGGTTTCAGTAGGCCTTTAAGTAAGTGGGGGGGTCCAAACTTTTTCACTGAGGGCCGCACACTAAAAAATCAAAGCAAGCGGGGGCCATTTTCATATTTTTTGTTTTAAAAACCAATGCAATATATATATATATATATATATATATATATATAATATACATTTAGTCCTACACTCAGTCATGATCTTGGGGACCCCTAAGGGTTGTGGTCAAAAACAATATAAAAATGTGTCATTATTCAGTATTACTATTTTCATTTTTATTCAAATGTCAAATCTCTGGATCAACATTTGGGAAACATTTTTTGAAAAAAAAAAACACAAAATATGCAATATTTTCACCCAATAACTTTTTTAGGTGGAATATTTGAGATTATATAATAATTGGAGCCTTGATTTTGGATTTTGATTTATTATTATTTTTTGAGCTATGACACTTAAAAACAAATCACACTAAAATAATTGGGGATCCAAAAGTGTCCTACTCATTAAAGTGTTAAAAAATAAATCATACCTTTTTTTTATTGTTTACTTTTAGCACAATAATCTTGAGATAAACTTCAAATGTGCCTTGGGGCCGTTAAAGAATGGCCCCCGGGCCGCACTTTGGACACCCCTGGTTTAAGTGTTAAAAGCATATTTGGCTGCATTCTACTGATAACGCATGTTCCCTGGGCTCACACTATTTGAGAAGGACTGCATTAGAGTGATTCGGTTCTTTGTTTTTTTGTGTATGAAATTTTAAAAGTAACATTTTAGAAATACATTTTTTTAGACCAACACTGTTCATCACCATTCAAGCCCCATCTTAAAACTCATCTGTGTTAGTTCCACCTAAGTTAATTACATCTAAATAGAAAACCGCCGATGCGGTTGGATTACCGTTGTCATTAGTGTTGTGATTACAAAATATGGGCGTAGTACATTTCACCGATGGGTATGAAAAATGGCAACATTAGGTTTCCGTGTTGAAGGCCTCAAAATCTTTTTAAGGCTAACGTTCTCACAACACAAGCTCAGTCTGTATTTAATATGTTTTGTTATCTGTTTATATAATGGAAGCCCAATACGAGTGGTGCCAAATGTGTCGTTTTCAAATCGGTGCTTTTTTTTCAACCGACAATTTAAACACTGGTGTATATTGAGTAATGTAAAGATGGCTAAATCACATTCTGTCTTCCCAGGGTTTATTATAGTCTAGTACGCTGTTAGTAGTCTGGTCAACTGGCCTACCGGACCTTTTTTTATCGTCCTCTGGGCCAGTGTTTTTCAACAACTGTGGCGCGGCACACTAGTGTGCCATGGGAGATTATCTAATTTCACATATTTGTGATAGAAACATTTTTTGCAAACCAGTCATTATAATCTCCAAATTATATGTTGTTGTTTTTGAGTGTTGGTGCTGTCTAGAGCCGTGTAATACTCTTCCATATCAGTAGGTGGCAGGCGATAGCTAATTGCTTTGTAAATGCAGTTAAAAAGGTGTCTTATGCTTAAACCAAAAATAAACAAAAGGTGAATGCCTTTAAAGAAAGGCTTTGCAGCTTAGAGAAGGCTATGCAGAACGAAAAATTAATAGAATAGAATTGAATATATCTTTATTGTCATTGTACATTTGTACAACAAAATTGTATGCAAACTAATTCAGTGCAAAATCATACTTAAAACCATAAGAACATAGATAAATAAAACCATAAGAACATAGATAAATAAATAAAAATACATAAAATTGATAAAAATACCAAGCATAAAGCTCACGTGCACAGTCCTTATTGTTATCTTGTGTTCAGTGATACTATTGCGCTCGGGTAAAAAGTGTTTTTAAAACGTTTTTTCCGGCATTTTATTATCCTGTATCTCCTGCCTAAAACTGAACTGGCTGCAAAGTAAACGAAAACAGAATGCTGGACGACAGCAAAAACTTACTGTGGAGCAATTGACGGCGTCCACAATGCAAATCCGAACATGACATGACAATCAACAAAGACAGAAAAAAACAACTGAAATATTCTTGATTGCTAAAACAAAGTAGATGCGGGAAATATCGCTCAAAGGAAGACATGAAGCTGCTACAGGAAATACCAAAAAAATGAAAAAAACCACTAAAATTGCCGCGCTAAAACACTACACACAGGAAAACAGCAAAAAACTCCAAATAAGTCATGGCATGATGTGACAGTACACTTACTTTGAGACACGAGCTAATTGATGCATACTTGGTTATGCTTTAACGTCCATCCATCCATCCATTTTCTACCGCTTATTCCCTTTGGGGTCGCAGGGGGCGCTGGTGCCTATCACAGCTACAATCATATCCAACAATTGCGACAATGACTTTTAACTGTCAACTAAGTTGATGATTTCTGCTGGTGGTGTGCCTCCGGATTTTTTCAACACAAAAAAGGTTGAAAAACACTGGTCTGGGCTCCGAGCTAATGTTAGCATGTAGCATTGTGTCAAAGTCTGTACACGTGGCCTGTTCGCCGGCATTTAAATAGCAGGCGTCAGATGTCTGCCTGTCCATCATTGTTTACATGTGTTATGTATCATCCAGGTTCTGTACCACATCGTTGAGAGAATTCACATTGCAGAAATACATGATGTGTGTGGGGGGGGGGGGGACTCTTAAACACGCCAGAAAAATGATGCGTCAGACCCAAAATAAAACCGGTTCGGGATATGGTGTGATCGAAATTACAATGACGCAGTCAGATGTTCTCTGAATGTTGACAAACACCAAGAATCAGAAACCCCGGCCTATATACTGAACATGTTTACAGATTACACACTAACAGTAATAGCAGTATGGTTTTCATTCTTCTTTTCTTTTCTTTTTTTTGATTTTTTTCAGGCAAGGACTTAAAAAAATAACACGGGAGACAACACATAATATAAATTAATATAATGAAAAAGGTAATGTACAGTATGTAAGCATGATGATCCAGTTTTGCCTGAAAGGGAGTGGGAAGATCATTTATTTATTCGCACCCCCAGTTCTTAATTCAGTGATTAATACATTGAGTTTCACTGTTAACTTTAAGGATTATAATAGAAATGTATCCTGGTGGCATTACCACAGGTAACAATAATACGGCGTGGCACAGTGGGAGAGTGGCCGTGTGCAACCTGAGGGTCCCTGGTTCAATCCCCACCTAGTACCAACCTTGTTTGGTGAACACTGAGTAACCACGGTGACAAAGCAAACAAGGAAGTGCAAAAAACAGGAAGCAATGGAGTCTTAAACAAAACAGAACATAACTAAACAAAACATGATCAAAAGACATGACAGTGAGGGCTAAAACTATCGCCAAGTGTAAAGATGAATATAAAGTTAAAATCCTAACGATAGTCACACACACACTAGGTGTGGTGATATTACCCTCTGCGTTTGACCCATGCCCTTCTTCACCCCCTGGGAGGTGAGGGGAGCAGTGAGCAGCAGCGGTGGCCGCGTTCGGAAATCAGTTGGTGATTTAACACCCAATTCCAACCCTTGATGTTGAGTGGCAAACAGGGAGGCAATGGCTCCCATTTTTATAGTCTTTGGTATGACTCACAGCCTTCCAGTCTGAGGGCGGATACTCTAACCGGGACGGCGTGGCGCAGTGGGAGAGTGGCCGTGCGCAACCCGAGCGTCCCTGGTTCAATTCCCACCTAGTACCAACCTCATCACGTCCGTTGTGTCCTGAGCAAGACACTTCACCCTTGCACCTGATGGGTGCTGGTTGGCGCCTTGCATGGCAGCTCCCTCCATCAGTGTGTGAATGTGTGTGTGAATGGGTAAATGTGGAAGTAGTGTCAAAGCGCTTTGAGTACCTTGAAGGTAGAAAAGCGCTATACAAGTACAACCCATTTATCATTTATTTATTTATCTAACCACAAGGCCACTGAGCAGGTTTATGTAATTATGCATATTTATGTAATGTTAATATTCCACCTGTACCTGAGTCCTGCCAGAGTGCGGGAGTTGTAAGTGACCGTGGCCGAGGTAAAACGGGTTGCTCAAGGTCCTTCTTGCCCTATTTAGCTCAAAAGGGATTGCAATTTTCTTCAGGGAGAGCAGAGAACAGTCAATGATTTTTCCTGCTGTCTTTATAATCCTCTGCGGGGTGTTTTTGTGTGCTTGGCTGTGCAGTTTGCATACCACACAGGGATGCAAAATGCTGAAACGCTTTCTACGGCCGAGTGATATAAAGTCTGCAGTAGCTTTGTCCCCACCTGGCATTTCTTTGGTAGTCTTAAAAAATAAGGTATCTGCATGCAGAGCCTTACCAACCACCAGAACCCGTGTGCCATGCACTCCCAGGTACTTGAATTGCAGACTTCCCGTCCATCTGGAGTGACACATGGTCACCTCTTACCGCCAGACTTTCTCCCTGTATACTGTCTGGTCACCATTGGAGTTGGGAACTATTACAGTTGTGTCTTCCGCAAATTTGACGATGGCGTTCACGTGGTAGTCTAAGGACACATTCGTGTGTAGAGAGCATACAGGAAGACGCTCAGCACTCAGCCAGGCTGAGAGTCAGAGTGGAACATACTTGAGTAACAATCACCACTTTCTGCGGACGGTCTGTCAGGAAGCTGTCACAGGTTGGGTCGAGGCAATCCGGATCAGTCAGCTTCTTGATGAGAATGTTTGGCAAGATTTCGTTAAACGCTGAACTATAATCAACAAAAAGTATCCTGACATAACTTACCCAATTTTTCAGGTGGCTTACAGCAGTGTCGTCGACAGAGGTGATGCCATCCACTTTTGACCGGTTTGATTTGCAAGCAAACTGAAGCTGATCAAAGTTCTGAGAGAGGCAGCACTTATAATTCTTATAATTTTGCATTATTTTAGCTTTTTGCAAGTGAAACAAATTATTTAATTTCAATACAGCATTTTTGATTCAATAAATAGATAAAGGGTTTGAACTTTATCAGTAACTGAAATTATGTAAAACCCTAATTGAACTTTTTCAGTAGCACAACTATTTAATGAAGCTAGTTTTGTTGTTACTTCACCATTATTCTACACAACGACTCAGATACAGTAATAGTAGAGAAAATTGAGTAATTTTGGTCTACAGCATGTAGTGCTTTATTCATTTCTGAAGTCTTACAGTGGGGCAAAAAAGTATTTAGTCAGCCACCGACTGTGCAAGTTCTCCCACTTAAAATGATGACAGAGGCCTGTAATTTTCATCAAAGGTACACTTCAACTGTGAGAGACAGAATGTGAAAAAAAAATTCCTGGAATTTACATTGTAGGAATTGTAAAGAAAATCTTTGTAAATTATGGTGGAAAATAAGTATTTGGTCAACCATTCAAAGCTCTCACTGATGGAAGGAGGTTTTGGTTCAAAATCTCACGATACATGGCCCCATTCATTCTTTCCTTAACACGGATCCATCGTCCTGTCCCCTTAGCAGAAAAACAACCCCAAAGCGTGATGTTTTCACCCCCATGCTTCACAGTAGGTATGGTGTTCTTGGGATGCAACTCAGTATTCTTCTTCCTCCAAACGCAACGAGTTGAGTTTATACCAAAATGGATACATGGATGATACAACAGAGGATTGGGAGAATGTCATGTGGTCAGATTAAACCAAAATAGAACTTTTTGGTATAAACTCAACTCGTCGTGTTTGGAGGAAGAAGAATACTGAGTTGCATCCCAAGAACACCATACCTACTGTGAAGCATGGGGGTGGAAACATCATGCTTTCGGGCTGTTTTTCTGCTAAGGGGACAGGACGATTGATCCGTGTTAAAGAAAGAATGAATGGGGGGGCTATGTATCGTGAGATTTTGAGCCTTAACTTCCTTCCATCAGTGAGAGCTTTGAATGGTTGATCAAATACTTATTTTCCACCATAATTTACAAATGCATTTTTTTAAATTCCTACAATGTAAATTTCTGGATTTTTTTTCCACATTCTGTCTCTCACAGTTGAAGTGTACCTATGATGAAAATTACAGACCTCTGTCATCATTTTTAGTGGGAGAACTTGCACAATCGGTGGCTGACTAAATACTTTTTTGCCCCACTGTATTTACCACCTTATGCCGCATATTTTTTATATGTGTTTTCCAATTCATTTGAATTCAGAATTCAGTTCGATTCTGTTTGAATTGTGTTTGTCTGTCTTTTGAGGCATCAGAATAGGACTCGGTGAGATCCCGTGCTGCCACAGAGAGTCAAGAAGGGGAGTGGGAGAATAACTCCTCCGTTGCTACCCAGAAACCTAGCAAAGGGTTGAGTCACAGCAACCCCAGCAGAACCTCTCAAATACAGGATTCTGTCTCCATCATCAATCAACACCTTCACCACGTCCCTCACCTCAAACCTGGGTCTCCACCTGCTGCATTGACAACCTCCGGAGGTGCTTCTCTGTCTTTCTCTTCGCCACTGTCACCCAAGAGACTTCCTGATCATTTTGAAATCTTGGTGAAATTAGGGTTTAAAATCAAGGATTATGTGATCAAAAAAGGCCAGGTCACATATCACATAATAGCTGAATGTTACGGAGTCCATCCATCCATCCATCATCTTCCGCTTATCCGAGGTCGGGTCGCGGGGGCAACAGCCTAAGCAGGGAAACCCAGACTTCCCTCTCCCCAGCCACTTCGTCTAGCTCTTCCCGGGGGATCCCGAGGCGATACACAATTTCAAGATGAAATGCTTTTCACAAGATTTGTTTACTGAAGTGGACTTTTAAAGCTATGCAGATCACACTTCCTTTTAAACCAGCAAGAAGTAAATGTACAAAAGTGTGGAGACATCATTTATTTACACTTGAATGAGTCAACAAATTAAGCATTAAACCATGAAACACAATGTTGGACTTATTTGTACATCAGAATGTTAATGAATACCATGTGATCTTTGTTAGTTCATGAATTGTTAAGTAATTTGCTTATATAATATGCTCTCTTGTTGCAAGCCAAACATCGTGCTGTCATCTATAATTTCTTGTCTAAAGTTGCTCTGATGGTGTGTTTCAATGTTTAGTTATGCTACTCCCCTGTTGTCCAGCAAGGCTTTAATTCCCAGCAATTTTAAATGAATCTTTATCATCAATTTTATTTTATTTTTAAAATGTTTATATTTAGCAAAATGGGGACACATAATGTTGCTATTTAATATGCAGCTTATTAGGAAATTTTGTCAATCTATTTTAATGATAATATTTAGGGAGCAAGGCTGCCCCTCTCTACACAGACATTTTGCATGAATAAGCACATGTAAAATGTCAATTTATGAATGACAAGGTACTTCATAGGAAATTTTACTACAACGTATTCCTATCCCCTTCCTGCTCTGTCAATCATAGTAAGACAATGGCAGATTTCCTCTGACATTCTTTTTGTTCCCTGTGGTGCGCAGCGTTCGTGCATGTTTTGCGCAAATACTTGTTCAAACTAAAATGTCATTATTCTGGATAAACTAGGATATGTTTTGTATGTCATCAGTGTTGGCGTATAGTGGTAATGAAAATGCCGTAAAAACACAGTAAACTCTGAAAACAGCAGTCCAGCCCCTACTCAGATTGTGGGACCACTGCTAGGGTAGGATAGGAATGACTTTATACATCCTAAGAGGAAATTATGTGGTTGCAGTGCAAATACAAAGACTGCATTTACACTGCGGGCCAAAGTGGCCCAAATTGGATTTTTTCTGGATCTGTTTTTTTTCCATCCACTGTTTATGCTGCAAGTAAAATGTGATCTTTATCAGACGCCAGTGTAAACGCGCACAAGCCCCAGTGTGGTCCCACTGTGATCTCGGCATCACTTGCATGCGCAGTTAGATAAAGTGAAAACAAAGGAAGTTGACCGGATTCTGTAATGAAAGTCACTACTATGACTACAAAATAAAAGTCGCCACACCTTAGGAATGAGTGTTTTTTTTTTTTTTTTTTACGAGAAAGTAAATTAAAGTGATATAATTTATGAATGGATGTATAGACACTGCGATGTGGCGACTTGTCCAGGATGTACCCCGCCTTCCGCCCGATTGTAGCTGAGATAGGCGCCAGCGCCCCCCGCGACCCCGAAAGGGAATAAGCGGTAGAAAATGGATGGATGGATGGATGGATGTATAGACAGTAATTTAATGGGGAGGGTCTTTTTAAGTCTAGGCAACACGGACATAGATAGGTAGATAGATAGATAGATAGATAGATAGATGGATAGATAGTACTTTATTTATTCTTTCAGGAGAGTTCCTTCAGGAAAATTAACATTTTCAGCACAATCCCATTCAAGATCAGACAAACATTACAGGGAGACAGAACAGGATCGCTGACGGTTCTGCCAACTTCCGGCGCCCCTTACAAAAAAGGTGAGATACAGGTAAACAAGAGGGGGAATGGGAGAAAATAATCCATCCATCCATTTTCTACCGCTTATTCCCTTTTGGGGTCGCGGGGGGCGCTGGCGCCTATCTCAGCTACAATCGGAATAAAATTAAAAAATCGGTCTAAGCCTGGGCCTCTGGGGAGGGGGGGGGGGGGTGTCCAGACTGAGACATCAAACATCAAAGAAAACAAAGGACATGAAAGACATTAAAGAAGCAGAGCTGATGCAACCAGCCAATTCTACATATAGCTATGAATAAAAAGTAAAATAAACATATACACTGTGGCGTCATCGTGGATCTATGTTAGCTTTGTGCTGAAAATTTTAATTTTCCCCCCGGGGATTGATAAAGTATTTTTGATTCTGAATCCGATTTATTTTTCAACTCACTTACGTTAGCAACTACGCAATGTACGTAACATGTAAACAAATACGCCACACCTTCAATGCCGGTCCTTCAACAATCGCAATTTCTTCTGAATCAAAATATATATTTGTATATTACATATAGCCTATTATTTGCGCAGCATCAACTGTCGATGCACAGAAAATTTGGCCTTCAAAGAAAGACTTTGCTCACCGAAACCAGCTTTTTTGATAAAGTATCCACTTCTGCCTGCGGGATGCATGTTTCCCCGCGCACACGAATGAAATAACTCGCCCAAAGCTGACGAAAAAGTCACATATAGGTTCCATTCAGGTTACATTGCGTTTAGACTGATGTCACATTTGAAAATATCAGATCCCAATTGAAATTGGACCACATCCTCATGTGGCCTGATTCTGATGCAAAAATAGATTTGAAGCACTTTGGCGCGTTTAGACAAAAAAACAACCCCCAGTGTCACTTCAGGGCAAAACCAATCAGATTTGGTGTGCAGTGTAACAGGGCCACTAAGTCCACAAAAATATGATAAAAACATATGAAAATAAGAGGGTAAACATCAAAGAACACAAAGGACATAAAAGACATTAGAAGAGCACAGAGCTGATGCTACCAAATACCACTTCAGTAGCTCTATTTCTACAAAAAGCTCAAAGTAAAACACAACAAAAAACAAAACAAAGTGAGCAATAAATAATACATATTGAGCACATACGATTGCACAAAGCATATACAAACAATAAAAACAAACACCATTTCAACAACCACGTACTGAAAACGATGGTGTGTGGCCTTTGCAGTGCTCCATGCCATTGTTTACTGGGGTCGGGAGCTGCACATATCCAACAAAGTAACAAAGAGAGCTGATTCCGTCCTAGGCTGCCCACTTGCAATCCGTCCTATGTCCGGTCCGTCCGGTTGAACAAGAATTTGTCTTGAGAGCCCAGAGTGTCTCATGCTGATTCAGCTCCTGCCTGTTGACCTATCTTAGAGAAGCCCATCCATCCATCCACTACCGCTTATTCCCTTTGGGGTTGTGAGGGGGCGCTGGTGCCTATCTCAGCTACAATCGGGCGGAAGGCAGCGTACACCCTGGACAAGTCGCCACCTCATCGCAGATAGACAGACAACATTCACACTCACATTCACACACTAGGGCCAATTTAGTGTTGCAAATCAACCTATCCCCAGGTGCATGTCTTTGGAAGTGGGAGGAAGCCGGAGTACCCGGAGGGAACCCACGCATTCACGGGGAGGACATGCAAACTCCACACAGAAATATTCCGAGCCCGGGATTGAACCGAGGACTACTCAGGACCTTCGTATTGTGAGGCAGATGCACTAACCCCTCTGCCACTGTGAAGCCCATCTTAGAGAAGAATCAACTCTAATTTTATCCAACGATTTTCCCCAAATTTAAAGATATAAGCTATTTTGCCAGCCAAATGCTTGCTCATTTATTTTGATACAAATATGTTTTAGTGAGGAAAAGGTATTGACAAGCTTTATTCAAAATCAAAAGTATTCAATGCATCTTTTTTATTGCCTTCACACGTCAAACTTGGCACAAACATACATGTCTCCCCCCCGTTCAAACTAATGCTATATTCCCTCTGGTTTTTCTTCTTTCTGCATGCAACTTTTGTTCCCTTTATGGCCTACAATCTCATACCATTTGTATTCTATACCTTCTACATTTGGGTCATATTTACTTTATTTCTAAATATCTACTTCCAATTACCAACCTCGCCTTCATCAAATGTGTTTAAAATGTAGGCTGTGACATACTATGACTTTTAACCCTTTTTCAACAACTTCCAGGCCACTCAGAGAAAATCCTATACGGGCAAAAGATCAAATAATGTAATCCTTAACCAAATTTAAACTGTTACTGACAAACAGTCTTTTAAGGCTTTGCTTAACTTTTTATATTTAATATATTAATCAGCCCTCAGCTCTTTCAGCATTGCCACACAAAGAATGCAACTAAACTAAAATAGAGACACAAATAACTAAATTGTGCAACGAATATAAAGTTTTAAGCATTCACGCTGCAATGTTATCAATATCCTTAAATCGATGCGGAATAAAAAAAAAATGGCAATATGCATAATTCTACAAACAAATCTGCTAACATTAACAACAAGTAGTGTGAAGTCGATTGTAGCTGAGATAGGCGCCAGCACCCCCCGTGACCCCAAAAGGGAATAAGCGGTAGAAAATGGATGGATGGATGGATGGTGTGAAGTCGATTTGTGGCCTTTAGAGATTACGCCGGGGTCACCAAATTGAAGGGAGAATAACTTTTTCTCCTACGCATATTCTTTCAAACTAATAAAAGCTCATAAAGTCATTGTCAATTTACAGATTTACCGTTTTAGATTAATTTTACTGTGTGATTGTTTGAAGCAAAGAAAGACAACCCCCCATGGCCACAAGCAGGAAAAGGGAAACATCCTGCTTCCTCTGGCTCCCTAAATATCTGTCTCTTTTTCCCCAGAGTCTGATAAACTGTCTTTGTCCCATCTGACTCCGGTTTCCATGGTAACTGTTTAATCATACCACTTTGCCTTGTCTTTATTTCACTCACACTGTAACTTTTACATTTTTGGAAAAGGTCACTTCATGTTTGACAGAAGGGAAGGTGTTAGGCAGAAAAAAATAGCATATACTTTAGTGACAACTTTTTGGTGATGGTCAATGAGTATTATCTATTAGTTAATATTGTAGAATTTGTCATAATCTGTTATTTTTGTAGTTGTTTGCCTCAGATGTAGCAAGTCTTTGAGTTGTATTTTCTTTTAGATGTCCTTGTAGTCGAGATGATGTCATCATCTGATTTGTCCAGTTCTTGTGTGTAATTAACAAGTTAATTTCTGCTGTCCCCCATCTTACTTGATTTGGATTTTACAGTTGAGATACAGAGCTCCATGTGCTCTGAATTTTCCTCTGCTTCTTCAAATCGCTCTTTCTTGGGGAAATCAGCTTTGCATTTTGTCAGATTCTCATCTAAGTATATGTTTGTTCCCTTCAGTTGGACTTACTGCCTCAACAAAGCCACTTTGTTGTTTCTGTTGGTGAGCTTTATGATTGTGACAAGTGTGGTCTTGTTCCTGCTAGACATTGGAATGCATGTTTTGGATGTTGTTGACATCCACATTCACTTCCTTTGATTGGAGAATTTTGGCCACCTGTTGCACTGTTAAAGCGGCATCCTTTTGTCCTCCTCTTTTATCAGCTGCTCCGCCATTACGCGTATGTGTTATCTGAAGGCCAGTCATAATTATATTGTTTATGCGAACAGACTCTTGTACTTCCTGAATCTGACACATTGTTTGAGGTATAATGTGATCCTTCTCATCATTTTGCTTCTTTGAAACTTTCTTTTGCCCCTCTAGTCCAATCACTTTCCTTTCAGTCCATCCATTTGTTCACAGGGTGTTGCGGTATCCTCAAAAAGTGTAGTAGCTTCCATATTATGTAACATCCTCATGACTTCTTGGAGGGTACTTTATTCTGGACTCTCTTCTACATCCCCCTCCTCCACATTTGTTGTGGTAGAAGCCTTTTTTTTCCTATCCACGTTGTTTGGGTTTGATGGCTTTGAAGGTTGGAAGTGGTTAGTTTGTCTTTCTAGTGATGGACAGCATTCATAACTCGTCTTTTTCGAGGAGTGAGTTTTTCCCAGGCTGGCCTGGGAACGCCTCGGGATCCCCCGGGAAGAGCTAGACGAAGTGGCTGAGGAGAGGGAAGTCTGGGTTTCCCTGCTTAGGCTGTTGCCCCCGCGACCCGACCTCGGATAAGCGGAAGATGATGGATGGATGGATGGAGTTTTTCCCAAACCAGTGGTATCAGTAAAAAGATTTGGAGTAAAAATCTGTGGTCTGATAGAGTACAATATTAGTGTAAAAAACCTTGAATCAGCACAAAGTTATTTTATATTCCATCCTTTCACACAGATAGTGACATAAAAAAGATACAATTTTGGTTTGAGAATTGATATTAGGGCATAAAGATCTGGTATCGGTGGTATAGATATTTCAGTAACGATCTGCACATCACTAACCAGTAGTAGTTTGGTCATTGAATACTTACTCTAAGTATTTTTTAGATGACTTTACTTTTTAACTTTTACTTGAATCATATATATATATATATATCTACAGCAGGGATATTCAACCTTTTTTCTTTGGAGATCTACAATTAAAAATAAAAACACAGAAAGTTACTCATTTTAACAGAAACAAAAAGGTAGTATGCTTCTTTTGCCAGAACATTAACAAAATGTTGGTATACACCACTCACAATTTGTAATAGAGCAATTCAACAACAAAACATTTTCATCTGCATCTTGTATTTCAGTTTCATGTCTTTCTCATTCAGTTGTTTTTAGAACATTTATCACAAAGCTACTTTGCAAAAAAAAAAAAAAGAGAATGTTTCGTTTTATTTCTATGACTGGCAGTGCAATCGTTGTCTTTGTGGCAATGTGTCATTAAATAAAGATATTGTCTGAATTAAACACTTATACAAATACTGAGAGTTTAAATAAATATTAAATTGACCCTTTGGTGAGCTAATCAGTTGGCAAGATACCGGTTATCGACCCTTGCTCTAAAGAACTGTCCTTTTACTTAACTACAAATGTTGGCTACTTTATCCACCTGTGTGTACGAGGCATTTTTACTATGTTTCCAACTGGTTTCTTGTAAGGAATACGCTTGTTTGGCCTGTTTGTACACTTCCCTTGCTAACCGTGTTACAAAAAAGGTCTATTACAATAATACTGTACATAATGCTTGAATTAGAAAAGGGGTATGATTAAAAAAGCATGGCATCTTCCTTCCCCTTGTTGGACACATTGTAAAGATGAAAGGAGAATTTGTAAATAATTTGATGTCTTATTGTAATTTTATACGTGTTCAAAATAAACTTAACCTATCAACCATCTTTGCATCTTCTTACGCTTATCCGAAGTAGGCCAAGCAGAGAAGCCCAGACTTCCCTCTCACCAGCTACTTCGCCCAGCTCTTCAGGGTAAATCTTAAGGCATTTCTCGGCCGGTTGGGAGACATAGTCTCTCCAACGAGTCCTGGGTCTTCCCCACTGGCTGGACGCGCCCTCAACACATCCTCAGGTTGGCATCCGGGGGGCATCCTGACCAGATGCCCAAACCACCTCATCTGGCACCTCTCAATGTGGAGGAGCAGCAGCTTTACTCTGAACTCCTTCCGAATGACAGAGCTTCTCACCCTATCTCTAAGGGAGAACCCTGCCACCTGATGGAGGAAACTCATTTCAGTCGCTTGAACCCACTTGTCCTTTCAGTCATAACCCAAAACTCATGACTATAAGTGAGGATAGGACCATAGATGGACTGTCAAATTGACACCTTTGCCTTCCGGCTCAGCTCCGTCTTCACCATGTCGGACCGACATTGTGTCTGCATCACTGCAGAAGCCGCACCGATCCGTCTGTTGATCTCACGACCCACTCTTCACTTACTCATAAACAACACCCCAAGTTACTTGAACTCTTCCACCTGTGTCATGATTTCGTCCCCAACCCTGAGATGGCACTCCACCCTTTACCGGGCGAGAACCATGGACTCAGACATGGAAGTTCTGATTTTAATCCCAGTTGCTTTACGCTCAGCCGCGAACCAATACAGGAGAGCTGAAGATCCTAGCCCGTTGAAGCCAGCAGGACTGCGCCTATAGTTTTTGTAAACATTTTAAACAAAATCAGTGACAAAGGGAAACCCAAATTCTCTCATTGGTTTACCTATTTTGAGTTATTAATCAAATCTTGGAAGATGGCAAACAGTAGAAAAGCCCTTAAATAACTCTGTAGGAGGAATTTAAATTGTTTCAAAAAACAGTTTTTTACTATCATTTTTATTTTTGTATTTGAGAGCATCTTGTTTTAATCTAATTAGTATGGTCTCTTTACATTTACTGTCACTTTCTTTACCACGTTTTGTTTTTATGAGGATTTGAGTTGAGTTGAGTTTAAGTTTATTTCGAACATGCAAGCAAACAACATGATACATCACAATTTCCAGTTTCTCTTTTCAACATGTTCGAAAAGGAGTAGGAAGAAGCAGAGTTTATTTAATCCTACCCCTTTTATTTTACATAACAGTTGCTATTTTTTTTGTTCACTTCCTGTTCTCAATGTAATCACAATATACTCCATAAGTAATCACAATAAAAATAAATAAATAAATAAATAAATAAATTGGTGAAGTAAGTTTTATTCCATACGATGAGATAACACTTCCAGTTTGAAGAGTTTCTTGAAGTGGATCATATTAATACAGTGGTTCTTAACCTGGGTTCGGTGAGTCGGGCTCAAGGGTTCGGCGGAGGTCAAGACACACCCGACTCATCGAGTAAATAAAAACTTCTCCCTATCGGTGTATTGCGGATACGGCAACAGCTGAAGTCACACTGATTTGCAGGTGTGTAATTTGTTGTGAGTGTTGGTTTTGTTCTTTGAACAAGGTGATGTTCATGCACGGTTCGTTTTGTTCACCAGTAAAAAAACATCGTAACACTTTAGTATGGGGAACATATTCACCATTAATTAGTTGTTTATTAACATGCAAATTAGTAACATATTGCCTCTTAACTATTCATTATCAAGTACTTATTAATGCCTTATTAGGCATGGCCTTATTATAACCCTAACCTTCTAACCCTGGCCCTAACCAAATAACTCCAAATTAAGTCTTTGATACTTAGAATGTTCCCCTGGTGTCCAAAAAACTCCAAATTAAGTCTTTGTTACTTAGAATATGTTCCCCATACTAAAGTGTTACCAAAAATATATAACTGTCTAGAATTAGGCGTGGCGCAGTGGGAGAGTGGCCGTGCGCAACCCGAGGGTCCCTGGTTCAAATCCCACCTAGTACCAACTTCGTCACGTCCGTTGTGTCCTGAGCAAGACCCTTCACCCTTGCTCCTGACGGGTGCTGGTTGGCGCCTTGCATGGCAGCTCCCTCCATCAGTGTGTGAATGTGTGTGTGAATGGGTAAATGTGTAAGTAGTGTCAAAGCGCTTTGAGTACCTTGAAGGTAGAAAAGCGCTATACAAGTACAACCCATTTATCATTTATTTTTCACTAAGGAAGGGTTCTGTGAATGTGCATATGAAACTGGTCGGGTTCGGTACCTCCAAGAAGGTTAAGGACCACTGTATTAGTACATTGTTTGATTGCTTTGCTTAATCCAGTCCATAATTTAATTCCACAAACTGTTGTACCACGGGTCGTTAACCTTTTTGGCTGACAGAGCCATGAAAGCAAAATATTTTAAATTGTATTTCCATGAGAGCCATATAATATTTTTTTAACACTGAATACAACTAAATGTGTGCATTTTTCAGTAAGACCAACATTTTTTAGAGTAAAATAAGTGTCTCATTCTTTTTAATAACATTGTTATTTTGAAGCAGAACCAATAATAAATAGAATAGTTCTTGAACAGGTGCGGTAGAAAATGGATGGATGGATTAAAATGCATGAGAATGTTTTATATTTTGAACGTTATTTTTAACAATGCGATTACCAGCGGAATTATTAATTACTTATCCTGTTAAGTAATGTCAGCTAAGATTTATCAGAGCCAGATGCAGTCATCAAAAGAGCCACAGGTTCCCTACCCCTGTGCTATACTGAAGGTTTTAAGTGATGTACGTGCGTACAGATGTTTTAAATTAAATTTTTCTCTAAGATTATATTTAATTAGATAGATTTTATATTGCAATGTAAATTGCTGGACCTGATTTAAAATATAGGGAAAATATTGATTCATTGTATATGCATGTCCAATTGTTGAATACAAAAAAACGTGCAAGCGGACGTGACGTCAAGTTTCTTATACTTCCTTATACAGTGGTTGCTCCATTTGACGTATGTGTGTGTGTCTCTGGTTACTTCCATACTGAGGTAAGTGAAAGCAGAAATGGTGGAGTATGCACTTCCGGTAAAAAAAGTAAGAATTTCAGAACAAAAGCACATAAACGTAAATGATGTAATGTACTTATTACTTTGTGCCCCACCTCATCTTTTATTTTGAAATTAAGAATCAACAGGACTCACTAGCATGACAAACTTGTCACACACTGTATATACACACACGCTGTATTGTTCTGTGTATTCTGCAAAGTCACAGATCAACAGTAACCTAGTCAGTCCCGACTCACATGAATAATAAATACATCGCCTCCTAATCCTAGATAATTCATGTGTTACGCGTTTTTGATAATTTATAGCTCAGCACTATATAACTATGAGTAAGATTAATTTGCGGTATTACCAAACAGGCGTTTGAGTAACCGGATATGTTGAGTGTTTTTTTTCTGAATGCATGACAGTCGGAGCCCAGTCCGGTAGACCACAGTGAGTCACTCATTGGCATCGAGCAGTGATGGAGGCTGCTAACTCGACCTTTAAAGACGAGAAAAAGGCCGCTTTGATAGCCTCGGATGAACGAGTGACCCACAAGGAGACGCATGAGACGAGACCCACATGGAGCGGGCAGATGGAGTTTATCCTGGCCACGGTGGGCTACGCGGTTGGGCTCGGTAATGTCTGGAGGTTCCCCTACCTGTGCTACAACAGCGGCGGAGGTACAGAATACCTGCTCATGTTTTCTTATACTGTATACCTGAAGATTGTGTGCTAGTCATGCAAGTAAACGTTGGCGACTTAACCATTTTCATCTGACATCAAGTAGAAGCTGAAGGAGGTGAAGCCATAAATCAACCGTACATCCTCGTGCAGTTTACATAATCGACATGTTCTGTAACAGGCAGTTTAACTTTTTTTACCAACAAAAAGGGGTTTTTAATAACACACATCACTATGCATTAAATTTATGACTGTAGGGGAAAAAGTGTCACCGACGGTATCGTATTTAATTACTGATTAAAAAAAAAAGCGCACATGCGCAAACTTCAGAAAGTTAAGTGTGAATGGGCATACAAACGTACTGAGTCGGTTACAACCACCAAAATTCATTCAAATCTTCTATTCACCACACAACAAAGAAATGTTAGCCACTTGCTCAAAGTTTCATTTTTCAAACTAAAAATTAGAGCTGGCTGGCAAATTTAACACATTACACAAACTATATACTGATTTGAAAGAAAAAAAAAGCGCGCATGCGCAAACTTGATAAAACGTATGTAAGTGTGAATGGGCGTACAAACGTAATGAGTCGGTTACAACAACCACCAAAATTCATTCAAACAATCTTCTATTTTCCACACAACAAAGAAATGGCTAAATGAGCTGTTTGCCACTTGCTCAAAGTTTCATTTTTCAAACTAAAAATTACAGCTGGCTGGCAAATTTAACACATTAAACAAACTAATTACTGATTTGAAAAAAAAAAAAGTGTGCAAGCGCAAACTTGATAAAATGTATGTAAGTGTGAATGGGCGTACAAAAGTACTGAGTCGGTTACAACAACCACCAAAATTAATTCAAACAATCTTCTATTTTCCACACAACAAAGAAATGGCCAAATGGGCTGTTTGCCACTTGCTCAAAGTTTAAAGGCCTACTGAAATGAGATCCATCCATCCATCCATTTTCTACCGCTTCTTCCCTTTCGGGGTCGCGGGGGGCGCTGGCGCCTATCTCAGCTACAATCGGGCGGAAGGCGGGGTACACCCTGGACAAGTCGCCACCTCATCGCAGGGCCAACACAGATAGACAGACAACATTCACACTCACATTCACACACTAGGGCCAATTTAGTATTGCCAATCAACCTATCCCCAGGTCCATGTCTTTGGAAGTGGGAGGAAGCCGGAGTACCCGGAGGGAACCCACGCATTCACGGGGAGAACATGCAAACTCCACACAGAAAGATCCAGGGCCTGGATTTGAACCCAGGACTGCAGGACCTTCGTATTGTGAGGCAGACGCACTAACCCCTCTGCCACCGTGAAGCCCCCTGAAATGAGATTTTCTTATTTAAACGGGGATAGCAGGTCCATTCTATGTGTCATACTTGATCATTTCGCGATATTGCCATATTTTTGCTGAAAGGATTTAGTAGAGAACATCCACAATATAGTTTGCAACTGTCGGTGTTAAGAGAAAAGCCCTGCCTCTACCGGAAGTTGCAGACGATGACGTCGCAAGTGTGGGGGCTCATCACATATTCACATTGTTGTTAATGGGAGCCTCCAACAAAAATTGCTATTCAGACCGAGAAAACGTCAATTTCCCCATTAATTTGAGCGAGGATGAAAGATTTGTGTTTGAGGATATTGATAGCGACGGACTAGAAAAAAAAAAAAAAAAACGCAATTGCATTGGGACAGATTTATGTTTTTAAAACACATTTACTAGGATAATTATGGGAAATCCCTTATCTTCCTATTGTGTTGCTAGTGTTTTAGTGAGTTAAATAGTACCTGATAATCGGAAGGGTGTCTCCACGGGTGTCTTGACGCGCAGTGTCTCAGGGGAGTCGACGGCACAAGCTCAGTTTTTCTCTGGTAAGAACTGACTTTTTAACCACAATTTTCTCACCGAAACCTGCTGGTTGACATTCGGTTGGGATCCATGTTCTCTTGACCGCGCTCAGATCCATAGGAAAGTTTCAGCTCCGGGAATTTTAAACAAGGAATCACCATGTGTTTGTGTGGCTAAAGGCTAAAGCTTCCCAACTCCATCTTTCTACTGTGACTTCTCCAATATTAATTGAAGAAATTGCAAAAGATTCAGCAACATAGATATCCAAAATACTGTGTAATTATGCCGTTAAAGCAGACGACTTTTAGCTGTGTGTGTGCGTAGCGCTCATACTTCCTAAAAACGTGTGACGTCTTGCGTACACATCATTACGCGACGTTTAAGACGAAACTCCCGGGAAATTTAAAATTGTAATTTAGTCAACTAAAAAGGTTGTATTGGCATGTGTTGCAATGCTAATATTTCATCATTGATGTATAAACTATCAGACTGCGTGGTGGGTAGTAGTTGGTTTCAGTAGGCCTTTATTTTTCAAACTAAAAATTTGAGCTGGCTGGCAAATTTTAACACATTACACACATAATATAACACACAAATATATCAGTATATATCATATAATGTATATATAATATGTAAATATTACATATTTTATATTGCTACTACAGTACATTTTTAGTCTACTCTAGGGATGTCCCGATCCAGGTTTTTGCACTTCCGATCCGATACCGATATTGTTTTTGCACTTCCGATCCAAAACAGATACTGGCCGATACTGGCCTATCCGAGCATGTATTAAAGTTCAAAGTTATTTAGCCTACTTAGTTGTCATATTCATGTTGAAAAGGGTTTTTATACTCTTGATAACACCTAGCCAGCTGAATTAGGTGAGTTTGAATACACAATGGTTGGTATTCAAAGATAAACACAATATGGGGGGGGGGGGGGGGGGGCGGCAAACAATTGAAGTCCAAGCATAATGGGTGGATTCTTTCTAACAAAGACAAGCACTTCAAGATGCTCATGTGTCAGCCTGCTACTGTGTTCATCAATGATGAGTGCTAAAAAGCCTCTCACTCTCAAGAGTCATTAAAATGTCTTACAACTTTACCACCACGCTTGACTTTATTGTAGCATGTTTTGCACTCCACCTCTTCATCATTTTCGTTTTTGTAGGGTAAAATAATCCCACACAGCTGACATTTTTACCGTAATTTTTAATTCACATGGCCGTCTTAACGGTTAGAACACAGACCTGCGGATGTGTTGAAGGTGTGCTGGAAAATGCTGAACGGAGCATAGGGAGCAACAGCACAGTGGAATGCATTATTTAAATTGGTGTGTTGGAAAACTCGGAGCAGATTTTTTTTTTTTTTTTTTTTTTTTTTTTAAACTGGATCTGGATCGGCATTCTCCCATGCCTAGCCGATACACATTTTTTGGCAAATATCGGCGGCCGATCCGATCCAAATATTGGATCGGGACAACCCTAGTCTACTCTATACCTGCATTTTCCTTTCCATTCTTACACTTTCCACCCTTTGTAACTGCTACTGTGTGGAACAATTTCCCTCGTGGATCATTCAAGTTTGTCTAAATCAGAGCTAGGCAAATTAAGGCCCAGGTGCCACATGCGGCCCATTGAGCTTTTCAATCTGGCCCGCCGGACATTCCCAAATATTTTTTTTGGATCTTTAAGATGGAAAGTGTCGCTGCCATTTATGATGTGCAGTGATGTTTTCTAACGACCGTAAGTCTTGAACCAACAATCTAACTTGAACAAAGTATTTCAATGGTTGGAATCTGCGCCTATGGACGATATACTGGTTACTATGGTAACCAAATTAGTTACTATGGTCATCTAATTAGTTATTATGGTCATCTAATTAGTTACTACGGTCATCTAATTAGTTACTATGGTAATGTAAGTCACAGCAGCTCAGACGAGGCACCAAGCAGTGTGGGTGGGGAACGTTTCCACAGACGCGGAAGGAGATTTTCACAAGAAAATTCTAAAGCTTAGTGATGTATCAGATGTATGAGATTGTAGGTGGGTTTATTTAGTACCCTTCACGTTCATATTTCACTGTTTGTTGCGTTTTACTTGATTATAAAATGTGTCAATCGAAAGGGGGCGTGACGTTCATATTTTGTCAATATTCAGTGTTTTATCCTTCATAGAAAAATGTAAAATTCCATTATGTTTTTTAAGGCGATCTGTCAACGTTTTTAGCATTCAATCAGACATGTATTGTGAGGTTGTGTATTAGGGTTCATAAAAATAGATATACCGGCATCCAGACATTTTTTTCTCTAAATGTGCCCCCCGAGTCAAAATAATTGCCCAGGCCTGGTCTAAGTCTAACCCATTTGATTAACTTAAAGTTAATTAATTTAAAAAATAATCAATTACATGTGCAGATTAATCACACAGTTTATTAGAGAAGTGCACATTTTTTGGATTTTATCATTTATCATTCACAATTCCCTAAGTAAGACCGAAACTCATATGTTTGTTTTATTGCTTTCAGTTAATGGAGTCAATGGGAGTAGCTCTATTCTGCCTAGGCAGCGCTCGACAAACATCCAAATACCTCCATCAATGTTTTATATACACAAGTATATATGCAACATAGTAACAGGCCCAATTATAATATGTGATATTTCCGTTTTTTGCTAATTTTAAGTAGACGGCACCGCATTCATTTCATAGATGTCTCACAACGTTCACTATTTCCTTCAACAACACTGATTATTCTCATGGAAACTTCATGAGAGACAATATACATAATAAAACACCCTTACTGTATATTGTCGGCTCTCAATAAGATGACAACTGATAGGATGTTCATATCTTGCGGTTTAAATGAATACACATACAGTGTATCCGGAAAGTATTCAAAGCGCTTCACTTTTTCCACATTTTGTTATGTTAGTGCTTTATTCCAAAAATATAAATATTTACAACCTTCGCTCAATACTTTGTTGCTTCAGCTTTGGCAGTAATTGCAGCCTTTTTGAATACAATGCTACAAGCTTGGCACACCTATCTTTGGACAGTTTCGCCAATTCCTCTTTACAGCATCTCTCAAGATCCATCATTTTAGAAGGGAAGCGTTGGTTTTCATCCAAGATGTCTGTACATTGCTGCATTCATCCAAGTCTAGTCAGGGAGGTGACAAAAACCCAGATGGTCACTCTGACAAAGATTTAACTCTTTGGCATTAATGCCAGGTGTCATGTTTGGAGCAAATCAGGTACCGCTCATCACCAGGCCAAATCATGGGTAAATCAGCACAATATGATTATTATTAACTTAAGGAACACAAATTACAGACTAGCAAAATCATGTTTTTGTAAAAGTAGAACTGTCCCCTTTTATATTACCAAATGTAATGGAAGCCAGCTGTTGTGGCTGGGCCATGTGCATGATGGTAAACCGCACTCCCTGACAACCTTAAAAGGGAACTGCACTTTTTTGGGTAATTGTTCTTATAATTCACAATCTCTATGTGAGACAAAAACAAAGTACGTGTTTCTTTTTTTAATACATTCTAAATTGTTATATTCTGCTTGTACTACATGGCCAACAATGCAGCTAATTGGGATAATTCTCCTGCTCATAAGGTCTTCTAAAAAACATTAAAAAACACGCCAAACATACTCAGTTTACTTGTCGTGACCTGCATATTAACAAAGTATTAGTAACATTATTATAAGAAGTAACACAGACAGACTTTCTAGTGGTGTCTCTATCACAGAGCGGTAACTATCTTATATTTTATTGATATACTAAATGTAGCGGTAAAGTCCTAAACTATTACTGCTACAGGTTTCCGGATATAAATGAAGCTAGTTCAGACGTGAGCAGCCGGCTGATAATTGATGTCCAGAATTATTTCCATGTTTAACAAAAATATTTATTAACATACACTCACGTAAATAAAACTCACTTTGTAACAAAACAGAAAATAAACTGGAGCACACAAATAGCCTGGCACAATCAAAAACTGTTGCGCCTCCACTCAGCAACACCTGAGCAAGATCCCAGTCACTCCCCAAGTAGATTGGCATTTGGCCTTGAGCCAACCCCTTAATGATGTCATGAACTTGACAGGGAGAAAGAGTATATGGCTCTAACACTGCTGGATCGCCTCAGAGTTGGTAAAAGTTCATGCTAGATCATAAACCATGCATCTCACTTTTACAGTTTAGTTGAAAGTTTTGGTCACAAACCGAGAAGTTGTTCAACTTTGAAATTCCATTTACCCCCACAGACATCATAAAGATCGACACAAAAAGATGCTCATTTGCGTCACTTTTTAATTTTTATTTTTTTACGTCAGTGGGGATTATGCTGAATTCCTCAGCTAAATTGAAAACACAAGTCTCGAGAGCAGCCATTAAACAGTCAGTCAATTGTCTTATGTTTGTAGTTTATATTTCTTGTTCAGCACTAGTGCTACATGATGCCTAGTGTTTGGATCTGCTTATCACTCAGCGTCTAAAATGATTAGTTCATCCTCAGTGTATCCACGTTAAAAACTATAAGGTTATGGATCATAATTTGCCCCAAAGTAGTTGTTGGCTCTTAATGAAGTATGCCATGATTAGTAGATTGTGTTGTTGAAGGAAATTGCAAAAATTGTAATGCGTTCTGTTAAATCCATGCCTTACCGTATGCTTAAAAGGATCAAAATACTGTAAATATTACATGTTGATATGTTTGTGTATTTTAGTCCATTACATATATACTTACAGCATGTACATAAAATGTTGGATGTTCATGGAATTTTTTTTGGAAGGCTTTATAGGCAATATAGGTCAGATTCCTGTTTGCTGTCTCCTACGACCCTTATATGACAAATTAGAATACACAAAGAAAATGAAAAGGCATACAGTATGTGTTCTTTTCTCACATCGGGATTGTGAGTTATTGGCAATTTTACAAAAAAGTGCTGTTCCCCTTTAAGAGCAATGCTGATAACAGGTTGATAGCTGTGTTTAGCTCCATCTTTCTGAATCTAAGCGCGCTCGTGCAGCAGTGGAAGCACTTTTTGTTGCAGGAACAAAATCTAACACGACGGCGGCTACCAGCCATTGTCCACAAATACATTTCTTCACCTATGTGAAAAGAATAATCACCTGACTGACATGGCAAATGCAGAGTTACATAAATGTTGTCCGCAGCAGCCACACAGACAGTGTCTCACATCAGTTTCTTTCAATTGAAATCACCATTAGTATCGTTAATATAATTCATTGTCACTGTTATGCTGTCAGCACATTTCGGATCAGATAAATGGAAAACTTGGGTCCACAGCGTTTCCTTATTAATGTCTAAATTCTGGACATTACTGGAGATTTGGCTAGCAAAGGCCAAAGATCATACATTAAGTAAGGGTTATCTACCGTAGAGAGATACAGTATGCTTTGCACGCGATGTACTATGCATAGTATCTTTGGTGTCTCGTATGGTATTGAAGGCTATAATGTCATGGGCAGGGCCAGTTTCAGGCGAGAAAGGCAACTGCCTTGGTCGAATCTGCTGGAGGGGGCGCCAAATTGCAGAATCTACAAATAAAATATATAAATACCATAAAAAAAATGTAAATACAAATTAATGTATAATTAAACACACACTGCACACGTATGATGGAAGTTTACTTTTAAATCAACCTAAACCCCTAAAGGATTGTTACGTGGGTAAAGTGTGGCCAATTGCTGAAGGAGATGTTTATTAGAGAAATCATATTACATACAGTAAGCACACGCTAATTTCTCTGTGGTAGTTGTGTACTCACAGCAGTTAAACTATGAAAAAAAAAACAATTCTTAATGTATTTATATTATTTATTCCTATAATTTTGGGTCAGATCTTCATGCCTAATATTTTCTCAGAGTTTATACAGCAACGGAAATTAAAAGCTAAAACGATTGTCGGTTTAGTGTTTACACTCAGTTTATGGTTGAGTGAGCAAAGCAAGGAAGATTTGCAAATGTCATCTGTCATGCCTAAAAAACTACTCCGTTTTTTAGCAATATTTAAAAAACAAAAAGTCACAAAAAAGGTTAAAATGTATTCATACATTCCAAATAAAAAATGAGCTGAGCAAATTTGAATGTTATCAACATTTTTACATCCGAATTCTGTTTGATGTTTGCAAGCCATCATTGCCTTCTTTCTGTTTGGACTAACACTCTGTCTGCGCTCTTCTGTTTTTCAAAATTTAGTGCTGATGCAGTATTAACACTGTAGATGTTTTTATCTGTTTACTGAATTCTGACAGCCGCGAAAAATAAACGCAAACATTAACTATTTAGCTTTGGCAGAGAGGCTGACTGTCCCTTTCCCAGACAATATATTTTTATGCTTTCCTCGGCTATTAGAATCAAAATCAAAAGTACTTTATTAATCCTGCCGATGTTCTGGTTGTTCTTACTCACTTAACACTTGAGATGACGCACACTGCCGCTTTTGCAAGAAAACACTTGTATG
This sequence comes from Nerophis ophidion, assembly GCF_033978795.1. Lineage (NCBI taxonomy): Eukaryota > Metazoa > Chordata > Actinopteri > Syngnathiformes > Syngnathidae > Nerophis > Nerophis ophidion. The sequence continues at coordinate 55,893,203 of NC_084617.1, read as the reverse complement.
GAAAATCTAAAAAAATGGCTTTCATAATGTTTCGAATATTTTTTTTCAATTAGTTTAAAATAGAGAGTCAACTAGTCTAGATAGTCTACCCATTTTCAGAATCATAAACGTTTTTATTGCCTGGCGCAATCGTGCAACATAAAAGATAACAATAGAATAACATTTAATAATTTTGTTTTCCAATGTGAAAGAGCAGTGAATTAATTCCCCTTGAACCGGAAAGAGTTGAAGGGGATTAATGACCTCCAAAATATGCCTGATTAGTACTCCAACCGGAAAGGCGGGTTTAAGGGGGTTTTGGGGGGTGCCCAGCTCGGCCGGTTGTATGACTATCGTTTGATACTTATCAGTGGGTGGCTGATCATTCGGCACATCCGTAAAAACACATTTGAATGTAATTTTATTATTTTTTTTAATTACACACTACAGTGCAATTTGATTTTAAGAGTAGTAATCAGAACAATAAAAACACAGAGACCACTTATAAGGGCGAGGAGGTCATAACATTGATTAGTGCAAAAATAAACACCCGTCTTATACTTTGCGTCCTTTCCTTTCTGAGCAATAGAAACATATATTTGGCTTAACACCAGATTGTAAACAGATTCAGTTTAGACTTTAGGCACTGTTTTGTGACATTGTGTTTCTCAAGTATTCTCCACTAATTGTTCTCTCCTTAACTTCTGCTCCAGGGGCATTTTTGATCCCCTATCTCATCATGTTGATTTTGTGTGGCATCCCCCTGCTTCTCATGGAGTTTGCCATTGGACAGTTTACTCATCTAGGTCCAGTGCACGCTCTAGCCAAAGTCTGTCCACTATTAAAAGGTGAGTTACACATCAGATCATTAAACATGCCTGAGCATTTGATGAATTTTACATGATCTTTCCAGTTGTATATGTTTATGCAGGTTCTCATACATCAAGGGAATTGCAATCTCAGGGCATTCAATCGATCGCAAATGGACTGTTTGGTTTGTCTTAGAAGACGTTTCATCTGAGTAGGCATCATCAGTTCATGCTCAGACTTAACCTGGTCAGATCTAGTCTTAGATTGGCCAACTGTAGTCCAGTGGCTGGTGCTAAAAGCCCAAATATTTATATTACAAAACCAGGAGGGTGTACCTGGCCAAGGATGATTTCGCCCTGTAGTGAAAGTATGTAATATTAAGGAAAAGTTGCAGCAAAAGGCAAATCTTTTCTGGGTTTAGTGTGAATCTATCCAGTAAGGTGTGATCACCTAGTTACTAGGTGATGCAACATCTACTAGTTCCTAGTAGATGTTGCCTCACCGTCTACTGCATCCTTGGTTAAAATACGGGTGAACAGGGAGGAGAAGTCGAATTTATAGTTACATTTTTGTCCAGTTTATGAGCATTAACTGATGAAGCTTACTGAGGTATTGGCACCAGCCGCTAGACTAGATCTGACTGACAAGTTCCTCAGTTTTTTTTCCACAGCCGTGCCCAAACTTTCTTTGACTTAAGGACACAAAGACAACTCAATCCTCTTTCCTTGTGATTTATTCATGTTTGCTTTGAAGCAATAAAATAAAGTGGGTTATTGGTGTAAATGAATGGATGAACAGAATGAATCGTCGAATAGTCTGTGTATATGAATGGATGAACAGAATGAATAGTCGATTAGTCGGTGTAAATTAATGGATAGGTTAATAACCTTAACCAAACAGAAAAAAAACTGTTTCATAAATATACATCATAATACATGCTTTGCTTTCCTTTAAATCAATCCAACCAAAATTTATTAATTTGATAGGGCCTAGGTTTAAGAATAAACTTAAAAATTCCCAATAATATGAATGAAATTAAAAACAATCCATCCTAATTATAAGAATAAACTTAAACATCACTGATAACTTTTTAAATTCACTTTCAGTCAACTTAAACCATTTTGTAAACATCAGTGAAATTAGCTTCTTGAAACATTCTCCCCAGTGAAATGATCTTCTTTAAACATTCTCCTCAGTACAAACAAGCCCTTCTTTCCCTTGGTTTCCTCACCAGTTGTGTCTTCTGAGTCCACACAGGAGATGTCTTCCTTCCTCTTAGCACCATGTCAAAAAGGGGTAACTGACTGAAGCTCAAACTATTTTGAGCATGTGCTCTGAGCAAGTGAACAGGTGAGTCCAATCAAACCAATCTGTTGGAAGCAGGTGGAGATGTTCAGCCCTCAGCTCTCACTGTTGCCCCTTCAGGCCTTGAGTGTGCTCTACAAATCAGTGGTGTTTGTGCTGCTCTGTACTTTGACTTGACTAGTCTATTAAAAGTCTATTAGCACGAACTGATGAAGTCTACTCAGATGAGAGGCGAAACGTCTTCTAAGACAAACCAAACAGTCCAGTTGCGATCGATTGAATGAGGTTCCAGTTGTATAGTTTTTCGCTCATTGTTGTTTACGGCATTTTTGTTGTTTTTCAATGTAAAAATCCATCCATCTGTTTTCTTATCCTGTAATCCGAATCCATCGCTGTCATCTTCCAACAAGGTTTATCATTAATTATCAGATTATGATGTTGTATGTTAACTCAGTAGTTTATTTACAACTTATTCAATCCAACCCTTTGTGAAGGTGATGTTCTTTTCTGTTTGAATTTGGTCTATCTGCAAAATCAGGTCATGAACTCTGAGTCACACAGTAACTGTGCGTTAGATCTGATTTTTTATAAACTGTCAAGTGTCAACCAGGCTGTGCTCTTTCTGCTAAAATAGGACATTTCTCTAGCAGCCAAAGTTCACGTACATAGACCTTCTAAATTTTCTGATACTTGATGGTCTATCTCCTAGGGGTGTAACGGTATGTGTATTTGTTTTGAAAAGTTTCACTACGGGGGTTTCGATTCGGTTCGGAGGTGTACCGAATGACACGGACATATTAAGTAATGCACCGCAGGATGTGTAAACAATGCACACTGAGGCACCATGAATTGATTTACGTGGACCCTGACTTAAACAAGTTGAAAAACTTATTCGGGTGTTACCATTTAGTGGTCAATTGTACGGAATATGTACTGTACTGTGCAATCTGCTAATAAAAGTTTCAATCAATCAAAAAAACAAAAACACACGTCATGCTAGCAACGACTGGGCTATGATAGACGGACCACACATCCTCTTTTCACAGGATATGTCCTCTTTGCGGAGCTGTCCAGGTGGAGTTTCTTAAATGCCTCAAATGTCCGGCATTTTAAGTTAGGGTTGCGTGTATTTTATATGTACGTTCAGGGTTAAGAAGGGGTTAAAAACTAAAATAAAAGTGCTGCACGCAGCAACATTCGGGAGGGAGGGTCTGAGACAGAGAGAGCGAGGGAGTTATGATAAATGCGCATGCGTCGCCAGGCTCTGCTTTTTACCCATAGATTTATCACATTTTATTTTTTATTAATTATAGCAGGGGTGTCAAAAGTGTGCCCCGGAGGCCATTTGCAGCCCACAGCTAATATTTAAAGGCCCACGGCACATTCTAAAAATACTATTAAAATAAACAAAAACATAAACAAAAGTGAAATAAAAAAGCTTAAAGGTTAAATGTAATTTAGAATTGATTGATTTATACTTTTATTAGTAGATTGCACAGTTCAGTACATATTCTGTACAATTGACCACTAAATAGTAACACCCGAATACGTTTTTCAACTTGTTTAAGTCGGGGTCCACGTTAATCAATTCATTGTAAAAGTTGCAATGTTGACTAATAAAACAAAGCTGTTTTTTTTCTTTCAAACTTTCATTGCTCAAAACATAATATTGAATCAAAATCAATGTTATAATGAATTATTGACCTATCCAAGTTTCCGATTACTTCACATCAAATATTCCACTAAGAAAAATATTTTTGGTGGAAGGGTGTACTCCGCCTTTCGCCCGATGATGTGAATGTGTCTTCAAATCAGGGGTCGGCAAACCAAAATGTTGAAAGAACCACATTGGCCAAAAAGTCCAAATAAAATCTGTCTGGAGCCGCAAAAAGTTAAAAGCCTTATATAAGTGTTATAATGAAGGCAACACATGATGTGTCTATATTAGCCTACTATCAAAATGACTATGTGTCGCAGGCTGATGCAAATCTTGAAATTTGAAAATGTAAATATTTATTCTACACATTTTTACAACATTGGAAAACATTATTAAAACAGAGGCTTCTCAGAGGGTGAGACACAGTAACTCCTGGAAATGACTGGCTTAGAATGGCCAAAGATATAGATGTGTCCGTCCAAGTTATAGGAAACAGCAGGTTGTCTTCTTTGCCAGTTGGGTAATGTGAGTTGTGGTCTATAACAACATGGCACACAAACAGAAGCCAATATTACATACAGATAATATGTCATGAGACATGCAAATATAAATTAAATACACAGAGGACACAAGTGAAAGAAATTAAATGAGCTCAAATATACCTACAAATGTGGCGTAATAATGCAATATGCACATACAGCTAGCCTAAATAGCATGTTAGCATTGATTAGCTTGCAGTCATGCATTGACCAAATATGCCTGATTCACACTCCCAACAAATGGTAAATGGGTTGTACTTGTATAACGCTTTTCTACCCCTTTTTAAGGAGCCCAAATCGCTTTGACAGTATTTCCACATTCGCCCATTCACACACACATTCACACACTGACGGCGATAATAAGTCGATAACATCAACAAAGCTCCCCTTTGTGCATTCACGCACAACATAAAAAGTTTGGTGGACAACATGAGACAAATAAGGAAAGGCATCCTACTCAGTGGCCTAGTGGTTGGAGCAGGGGTCTCAAACATGCGGCCCATGGGCCAATTGCGTGCCCGCGAGACATTATTATGCGGCCCGCGCTTTGATATGATAATTTAATGTTGGTGCGGCCCGCGAGTTTAAAGGCCTACTGAAATGAGATTTTCTTATTTAAACGGGGATAGCAGGTCCATTCTGTGTCATACTTGATCATTTCGCGATATTACCATATTTTTGCTGAAAGGATTTAGTAGAGAACATCGACGATAAAGTTCAAACACTTTTAATCCAAAAAATGTACTTTTTTCCTAATCTTTTTCCATTTTCATACATTTTTCAAAACGCTCCAGGGAGCCACTAGGGTGATGCTAAAGATGCTGCTCTATAGCTGCGGGTTGCTGACCCTCGGTCTAAAGGATTATCTGATTACCTGTGCCCTGGTATGAAGAGTTCAGGATGTAGTTTGCCTTTTGTCCATAGCTCCTCTTGACCCTGACCAGGATAAACAGAAAATGGATGGATTGATACATCTGGTGTATAGTCTTCTATGCTTAACACCTCGAAAGTTGAAGCATATTTTTGCCGAAAATGTTTAAAATGTTTTGACCTCAGGGACATTCTACTTTGGAGGTTTCACTGTACTTAAAAATTGTGTAAAACACTTTTTTTTTTTTTACATATGCAGTATATGTTTTATTTAATGACAGCTGTACATAATTGGTCTGTGTTGTTAAACATAATTAGATTTTCTTGTATCCATGTACTTGTACTATATGTTGATGGATGAGAACTTGCTTGGCTTAAGGGAGTATCAATGATGTTGTTCGCCTTTATACATTACACAAAACAATACCGTGTTATGGATTTTGTTGTTACAGATGAAGTGATGGATACAAATTAATAGATGTACTACATGCAGGCTCTTGCCGCTATGACTAGAATTGAAAGGGCATGTATTAACTTGTTTCAGTAGTTATGAGTTAACTCTGGAAATCAAACAAGCTTTCAGCCATCAACAATCCAACATACTCTTTTTGCCTATAATGCTGTAATTTTTTTGTTCTAACTGATTTTTCTCCATAGTTTTCTTATCTCTTTAAAGACAGAGGTTATCTACCCGATCAAAACATATGGCCCATCACTTGATTTTTCGCTCAAATTCATCCTGGTTAATGCTCTGTGATTAACAAGGGCCAGAAAACAGGTAGTTTTTTTTCATGTACTTTCTTTTAATGAATTCCACATAAAAGTCTTTGCAGTTTACAATCTGTTATGATCACTGATGGAGTAATTTTCTATCCGAGTATAGGAATTCTAAAATCTATAACCCTATAATACGGCAGTGACATGCGACGAGGTTCAATGCAGGTGGGGCACATTGAAAATGTTTATAAAAATAAATAAAAACCATACGCTGTCATCAATGTCTGGTCCTAGAAAAAAAAGGTGATTCATTTTTATAAAATGTTGTTTAATACTTCTTAGTCACATTTATTTACTTATGTAACATGATAAAACATTTGTGGTCTTATTTTCGCAATCAAAAGCTTGAAAAGATGGTGTGCAGCGCCTCTCAGTATGATTTTTCTGTATATTGATTAAGGTTAGCAAGAATAATATTGTTACACTTGAATAAGATTCATTACACAGGGTGTACATTCAACAGAGGAGAAAGTCATTGCATAAAAATGTTTCTGTATTTGTTATTTTGGCGATATGTGGGAAAACAGAAATAGCCAGCAACTGGCTCATGCACCAAAGCAGACAGGAATACTAGTTTATGAAACATGACAAAATGAAACTGCCTCGTTTGGTTTCTATAATGCATTTATTTAGTGGTTTGCACAAAAACTGTATGGTAGTGTACGCATTGAGCAAACTAGAAAGTGTATTGTGTCAGCCTCATATCAGCTTCCTGCAATCTGTCTGATCAGGAAATATGCAAATTCAGAGATTTTTACTTTCAAATTTTTAACTATTGTATTTAATAGGAAAACACATTTATAACAGTTTAATCAACAAATATTAATATTCATGCATTATTAATTTTTTACATTTGCATTAGAACAAGTCAAGCTCTTAATTAACTACTGGTTGCAATTATAACGATCAGTCCGCTGCCACTTGAGCGTGGTGACACACATTGGTGTAATACACTTACGAAACATGTAAAGAAGTGACTCAGCAATATCAGACTGCTTTTAAATCTACTTTTCCTATGACAGTGATTCAATTCGGTGCTATGGTGGACAAGTCCAATATCTACAGTGTTATACAGTAGTATACTGCTTTTGTTGCAGACACCAGAGGTGGCAGGGGTAAAAACATTGGGCATTTTTTTTCAAAGCATTTTACTTGTTTAATGTATTGCGTTAATCATGGGTTCTCCAAATACAGGTACATTATTCCTGTGTGCAGACAAATACCTTTGAAAGAGATAACACTTATCTGCTGACAAATTTGGCATTACTTCAGCCTGAAGAATCTTTGAACTATTTTTGCTTGTTTTTTGTAGTTTCTTATAGTGTTCTCCTCATTGGGCAATATGATACACAAGATTAGATGTTTCAGTAAGCTGTTATCTAAAACTTCCTCTAGTGCAATACATAAAATTATGTGCTGTGTTCACATTCTCTCACTATTTTAACAACCAACAATTTGCCGCAGGTGTTGGCCTGGCCACAGTTGTGATTTCCTACGTCTTTTGCACCTACTACAACGTGCTCATGAGTTGGGCCCTTTTTTATTTGGTCAACTCATTTGGAGCAACGCCTCCTTGGAAGACCTGCAACAACAGCTGGAATGTTTTAGAGACCTGTTCCAGTGGTTTTCGGGGCAACACCTCTCATCTACAGTCAGCCAGCCAACAGTTCTTTGAGTAAGATGACTTCCTTGCATTTTCAGTGTTTGTTCATTGTCCACTACTGCAGTGGTTCTCAACGTTTTTTCAGTGATGTACCCCCTGGGAACATGTTTTTAATTCAAGTACCCCCTAATAAGAGCAAAGCATTTTTGGTTGAAAAAAAGAGATAAAAAAGTAAAATACAGCACTATGTCATCAGTTTCTGATTTATTAAATCGTATAACAGTGCAAAATATTGCTCATTTGTAGTGGTCTTTCTTGAACTATTTGGAAAAAAAGATATAAAAATAACAAAAAACTTGTTGAAAAATAAACAATTGATTCAATTATAAATGAAGATTTCTACACATAGAAGTAATCATCAACTTAAAGTGCCCTCTTTGGGGATTGTAATAAAGATCCATCTGGATTCATCAACTTAATTCTAAACATTTATTCACAAAAAAGAAATCTTTAACATCAATATTTATGGAACATGTCCACAAAAAATCTAGTTGTCAACACTAAATATTTCATTGTTGATTTTCTTTTCATAGTTTATGAACTTACATTCATATTTTGTTAAAGTATTATTCAATAAATATATTTATAAAGGATTTTTTGAATTGTTGCTATTTTTAAAAAATCTCACGTACCCCTTGGTACGTGAGATCCAAGTACCCCCAAGGGTACGCGTACCCCCATTTGAGAACCACTGCACTACAGTATGTGCCTCATTATGCATTGCAGATACAGTATATAATTTCACATTAACTCAAGCCCTCCATCTAACGCCCTCTGATCAAACAATGCAATATTGTACCTTTAGTGTACAAAAGCTTGTCCTTTGGATTGTACACTCAGATTTTTTTTTGTACAGTTGATGTTTTGGGCCCTGAAAACAACTATTACGTTTTAAATTTATGGATTGCTGAAAGGGGAACTGAACTTTTTCACTATCCATATGTAATACAAGAAGGCGTTTTTCTTTTGTTATGCATTTTAACTCATAAATAAACGCTAGTAAAAGTCAGCTAACATTGGAGGTAGTGGGATTAGCGCTATTCCGCCTATAAAGCACTCTAAAAAACAACCAAAAACCTCCATCAACGTTTTATATACATGCTGTAAGTATATGTATATGTAGTAACTGGCACATTCCTAATAACGCGTACGGTAATGTTTACGTATTTTGGTCATTTTGAGCATACAGCAGCGTAATAATTGCACAGACACATCACAACGTTCGCAATTTTCTTCAACCACAGCCTTACTACTCATTGCAGACTTCATGAAAGCAAACAACTAATACTTTTGGACAAATGATCCAAACTCTTATATTTTTGAGCCTGAATATACAGAGAATGAGCTACAAGTTTTGGAAGTAATAAGCAGATCCAGCTTTAGTGAAGCACCAAGCATAATTGGTAAAGGGTGAACAACAAATACAAACTATGAACATAGTAAAGCCATCACTTACTGTACAATGTCTGTTCTCACTGGGATGCCGACTGATGGGATGTTCATATCTTCCCGTTTAGATGAAGAATTAATCATAATACTCTTGTAGGTAAAAAAACAAAAGTTTATTAAAAAAAGAGCGTCTTTTTTTTGTTTTTCACATCTCTGGATTTAAGTTTAATTTTAAAGTTGCCCAACTTCTTGGTTTATGGCAACAACCTTCTACTATACAAGTGTGACGTTTGATTTTTTTATCTCAAAATAATTTACACCAACTTTGAGGCGATGCAGCAACAGCAGTTCAGTATGTCAATACTGTTGCTGCATAAACTAGTTAGCACTTACAATAACTATGTTAGCACTAATAACAATGTATAAATAATATTTCGGTCACGATATGTAAATAGGGTATTGTTGGCATATTGTTTATTTTTATTTTTATTTTTGCACTTTATGGACCCAATATATTACTAGTATTAGCTGCATTGTTACCACCTCGTACTTGCCATATTTTACAAATTAGAATGCATAAAAAAAGAAAAACATACTGTATGTGTTCTTGTCTTACATAGGGATTGTGAATGTAAGGCAAAATTCACAAAAAAGTGCAGTTCCCCTTTAAGATGATATCTTGAATGACAAAAAAGTTCTAATGGGATATATTCTAATGGCATATGCTGATGAATAATTTATTATTTGTATTTTTTAGTCGCAGGCTTCTGGAGAAAACTGATGGCATTGAAGATGTCGGTGGTGTTCAGTGGGAACTCTTCGGCTATCTCTGTCTTGCCTGGGTCATTGTGTACTTATGCATTTTTAAAGGAGTCAAATCAGCTGGCAAGGTCAGAACAAGCAAAATATGTGGTGATTCTACAAGTGGTATTACTTGATAGTTCTGTTTACCATTTTATATATATTAATTCTACAAAGGACAAGGGCGTTAAAAGAATCTACACATATTTATCTCACAATATCTCATTTAGTGTAAACTTGTTCAAACCTAAATTGCCATCACCAAAACCATATCCCTGATGCATCCCGCAGGTGGTGTATTTCACGGCTGTCTTTCCATACATCATCCTGTTCGCCTTGCTCATTAACAATATGCAGCTCCCTGGTGCTAAGGAGGGTATTTTGTACTTTGTGACGCCTGTGTGGAGCAAACTTTTCGAAGTGAAGGTAAGACATTCTGTTAATAAATGAGACCCCAACTGGCCAACCGTGACAGAGAGATTAAGCAGTGAGTTTGGTTAAAAATTGGTACTGTATTGCTAAAACATTATAAAGTAGATCCGTGAATTTGTCTCTACTTGGTGTCTGTATGAGAGGTGATTACATGCAAATAGTTTTTCTAAAGAGGAAAAGTGTTGCGATCTGCTGCTCAGATCTTCACGTGTTTGTTTTTTCATTCTCTGTCTCGCCCCGCACACCTGCTAATAATTATCACCCTCCTATTTAAGCTCACCTTTTCTGTTCACTCATTCTCGGATCCTAATTTGCCCACGCGCATCAGTGACGACTCTCATCATTCGTATGTATTTTCTCGCTAGCTCTCACGCCAAGCCACTTTATTGTCTAGCTTTCATGCTAAATGTTTTGTTTACTCTTTCTCTTTACACCAGTATTTTTGTTCATAGACTTTTGTTATTAAATAAATACCTTATATCTTACTTTTGCTGTGTTCTGCTTCGACGCATCCACGGGAAAACCACACCGGCATTGCCATGCCGAAGAAGAGTCCTCACAGTAGGATCCGAGCATTAAAGAGTTTTTCCGCGTCTGGCAACCACGAGGAGACCTTCGACGAAGGCACATGGAGGGTATTCCGAGCGATGGAGGCTGAGACTCTCCGATGCAATCCAGACGAAAGCATGATGTGGGACCTGGAGGGAAGACTGGTTCCGATCGATGCTTCCGGGAGCGGTGAGTTTCCCTCCCGCAGCGCTCGCGCTCGTCCGCGTCGGCGGAAGCCGCGAAGTATGGCTTCGTCGGGCGACAGAGCCTTTCCCACTCCATGTCTCCCTCCTCACGAACACAGCAGCCTACAGTCGGCACACAGGACCCCTACACCATTGTTTGGGGACCCAATAACACACTTTGCTAACAGTTTTACCGACTGGGCAAATTCCCAACTTGTGTCCCGCGCAGATGACGTCATTTCGTCGACGCCCCCCGGTGGCGCGGGCCCGTCCTCCGATGATGACGTCATCAACAAGGAATTTTTAGGGGAAGATTCGTTTTCTCAGCCATTTTCAAATGACAATAACATTAATAATAAGATACAAAAGTATCAGGATATTTTTTCTTATTATTCTAGTCAACCTCAGTCACCTAGTTTTTCTTCTAACCCACCGTTTAAACCTCATTCTCTGCCCAAGTCCAAAGTTTTTTCTCCCTTTTCAAAGGGACACTCTGGACAATATAGAGGGGAGGGGTCTGCCTGCCTCCAAACCTCCCACCACCCTCCCTTATGGTCAGTCCCTGACCACAGGGAACGGGTCTGGGATTCCCGTCTGGAGGGGGGGGCTACGGCCTATAGCTGTGTTGCGGAGGTAGGGCAGACGCTACCTCTTCTTAAAACTACTAAGCCTCCTAGCCCTCCACCTGTTTTTCCCCTGGCCAAGTCTCAACGGCCTTGTAGACCTCCTCCACCTGTTTTTCCCCCGGCCAAGTCTCAACGGCCTTGTAGACCTCCTCCACCTGTTTTTTCCCCGGCCAAGTCTCAACGGCCTTGTAGACCTCCTCCACCTGTGTTCCGTCCGAACCCTAGTCCTTACCCAAGTTCTTGTCCGAGCCCCAGTGTTACTGTAAGTCCTAGTCTTTGTCCTAGTCCTTGCCCGAGCACCAGTTTGATTGTTAGTCCCAGTCCTTGCCCAAGCCCTAGTTTGACCGTTCGTCCTAGTTCTTGCCCAAGCCCTGGTATGACTGTAAGTCCTGGTCGTTGCCCAAGCCCTTCTCAAAGCACTAGTGTGATTGTAAGTCCTGGTCCTCTCTCAAGTCCTTGCCCGAGTCCTAGTGTTTGTCTTATCACTCATCATAGTCCTAGTCCTGCTCACAGCCAGTCCCCTAGTTCTCCTCGGCAGACCCCTGTGCCTGCTCCTCGGCTGAAGCCGACACCTGCTCCTCGGCTGAAGCCGACACCTGCTCCTCGGCTGAAGCCGACACCTGCTCCTCGGCTGAAGCCGACACCTGCTCCCAGTCTGGTTCTCACACCAGCACATGACACTAACCTGGTTTTCACGCCAGAATTCGACTCTCGCCTGGTTCACACACCAGCAGCTTTTTCGGGCCTGGTTCTCACACCAGTTTTGAACTCTAGTCTGGTTCTCACACCAGTTTTGAACTCTAGCCTGGTTCTCAAACCAGCACTAGACTCCCACCTGGTTCTCACACCAGCCTCCGACCCAGAACTGGTTCTCATACCAGTTACAGACTTTAGCCTGGATCTCACTCCAGCAACAGCTCCAAAGCTGGAGCCCACTCCAGTACCAGCTCCAGAGCTGGAGCCTACTCCAGCACCAGTGTCGACGACGGGGCTGGAGCCCACACCAACGTCGACAACAGGGCTGGAGCCTACAACTGTGTCGACAGGGCTGGAGCCTACTCCAGTACCAGCTCCACGCCGCCAAGCGCCGGTACCAGCTCCACGCCGCCAAGCGCCGGTACCAGCTCCACGCCGCCAAGCACTGCCGACGACTAATACGCCTGCCTCTACGACGTCGCCGTTTGCTTCTACGCTGATGACTCCTGCGGCTCCCAGGCCGCCTCCGACGACTCCTGCGGCTCCCAGGCCGCCTCCGACGACTCCTGCGGCTCCCAGGCCGCCTCCGACGACTCCTGCGGCTCCCAGGCCGCCTCCGACGACTCCTGCGGCTCCCAGGCCGCCTCCGACGACTCCTGCGGCTCCCAGGCCGCCTCCGACGACTCCTGCGGCTCCCAGGCCGCCTCCGACGACTCCTGCGGCTCCCAGGCCGCCTCCGACGACTCCTGCGGCTCCCAGGCCGCCTCCGACGACTCCTGCGGCTCCCAGGCCGCCTCCGACGACTCCTGCGGCTCCCAGGCCGCCTCCGACGACTCCTGCGGCTCCCAGGCCGCCTCCGACGACTCCTGCGGCTGCAGCACCCGCATCATCCTCGCCAGCTGCACTCGGGCCTGCTTTGGCTGCAGTCCCCGCACCCTCGTCTGCTGCTTCCAAGCCTGCTGGGATTTCGGTGCTGAGGCGTCGTCCACCACGTCGATCACGGGCGTGGCCTCTGCGAGGTCATCCTCCTCGCCAGACACTCCCTCCTCCATGTCGGCCACGGATGTGGCCGTGCCCGGGTCGTCCGCCTCGCCGGGCACCTCATCCTGCGATGCGGCCACTAATGTGGCCTTTTCGAGGTCGCCCGCCAAAACTTTTTCGGCAGCAGCGTTCCACCCGCCGCCGCCACATGATGTGTCCTCGGTGGATTCGGGGACATGCGATCTGGCGACCCTCCACCGTGGCCTCCCTCCGCCCTCCCTTCGTTTGTGAACTTTTCTGGTTTTGGGGAGGGGGTTCAAGTTTTTGTTTGTTTTTTAAGACATCTGGTATCTGTCTTTTGTTGGGGGGGAATACTGTTGCGATCTGCTGCTCAGATCTTCACGTGTTTGTTTTTTCATTCTCTGTCTCGCCCCGCACACCTGCTAATAATTATCACCCTCCTATTTAAGCTCACCTTTTCTGTTCACTCATTCTCGGATCCTAATTTGCCCACGCGCATCAGTGACGACTCTCATCATTCGTATGTATTTTCTCGCTAGCTCTCACGCCAAGCCACTTTATTGTCTAGCTTTCATGCTAAATGTTTTGTTTACTCTTTCTCTTTACACCAGTATTTTTGTTCATAGACTTTTGTTATTAAATAAATACCTTATATCTTACTTTTGCTGTGTTCTGCTTCGACGCATCCACGGGAAAACCACACCGGCATTGCCATGCCGAAGAAGAGTCCTCACAAAAAGAAAAGTTCTAAACTAGGTGTGCATGCCTGTACTTATATACAGACATGCATGTTCAGTGACTCTCTAGCACAGTGCTTCTCAAATATTTTCTGTTACGCCCCCCCTTGGAAGAAGAAAATATTGTGCCCTCCCCCCACTCTCCACCGTGACTATAAATATTATAATTTGTCTTTTAAATAATTAAAACTATACCTCTGCACAACATTGTGAGATTATTAAAGGCCTACTGAAACCCACTACTACCCACCACGCAGTCTGATAGTTTATATATCAATGATGAAATATTAACATTGCAACACATGCCAATACGTCCTTTTTAGTTTACTAAATTGCAATTTTAAACCTCCCGGGAGTTTTTTCTTGAAAATGCCGCGTAATGATGACGTGTACGCTTGACGTCACGGGCTGTTAGGGAATATGAGCGCTGTGCACACACAGCTAAACGTCATCTGCTTTAACCGCATAATTACACAGTATTTTGGAGATCTGTCTTGCTGAATCCTTTGCAATTTGTTCAATTAATATTGGATAAGTCAAAGTTTGAGTTTGAGTTTGAGTTTGAGTTTATTTCGAACATGCAAGCATACAACAAGATACATCACAATTTCCAGTTTCTCTTTTCAACATGTTCGAAAAGGAGTAGGAAGAAGCAGAGCTTATTTAATCCTACCACTTTTCTTTACATAACACTTGCTAAAACTTTTGTTCACTTCCTGTTCTCAATGTATTCACAATGTATACTCCTTAAGTAATAAGTAATCACGATAAAAATAAATAAACAAATAAATAATTGGTGAAGCAAGTTTTATTCCATACGATGAGATAAGTAAGATTATTTTGAGAATGAATGGATGAGTAAAATCAGAATGTTTATCACAGTTCTTCTTTTTTGTACTTTGTAAACACTTCCAGTTTGAAGAGTTTCTTGAAGTGGATCATATTAGTACATTGTTTGATTGCTTTGCTTAATCCATTCCATAATTTAATTCCACATACTGATATACTGAAGGTCTTAAGTGTTGTACGTGCATACAAATGTTTTAAATTACATTTTTCTCTAAGATTATATTTCTCTTCTTTTGTTGAGAAGAATTGTTGTATATTCTTGGGAAACAGGTTATAGTTTGCTTTGTGTATAATCTTAGCTGTTTGCAATTCCACTTTGTCGTGGAATTTCAGTATCTTTGATTCAATAAATAAAAGGGTTTGTATGTTCTCGATACCCAACATTATGTATTATTCTAACTGATCTTTTTTGTAACACTGTTAGTGAATGAAGTGTACTTTTGTAATTATTTCCCCATATTTCTACACAGTAACTGAGATATGGTAACACTAGTGAGCAGTAGAGAATATGAAGTGATTTTTGGTCTAGAACATACTTGACTTTATTCATTATTGACGTATTTCTTGCTACTTTATGTTGTATATTTTTTACATGAGATTTCCAGTTCATTTATCATCAATCATTATACCTAGAAATTTGGTTTCATTTACTATTTCAATTTCTATTCCGTCTATTTTTATTTGTGTTTTACTTTCTTTTCTACTGTTACCAAATAGCATTATTTTAGTTTTACTGAGATTCAATGATAGTCTGTTTTTGTCGAACCATTTTTTAAATTTGTTCATTTCTTCTGTTATTATTTGTATTATCTTCTGAGTGTTCTCTCCTGAACAAAACGCTGTTGTATCATCCGCAAATAATACTAACTGTAAATCTCTTGTAACTTTACAAATGTCATTTATATAGAGATTGAATAATTTAGGTCCTAGTATTGATCCCTGAGGTACACCACAGGAAATATTTAGCATTGTGGAAGTGTGTTCGCCTAGCTTCACGTATTGTTTCCTGTTCGTTAGATAACTCCTTATCCAATTTAAGACTAACCCTCTGATGCCATATCGTTCTAGTTTTTTAATTAAAATATTGTGATTAATTGTGTCAAATGTAGAAAGATGGAGTTGGGAAGCTTTAGCCTTTAGCCACACAAACACACGGTGATTCATTGTTTAAAATTCACGGAGGTGAAACTTTACTATGGATCACAGCGAACATGGATCCCAACCGAATGTCAGCCAGCAGGTTTCGGTGAGAAAATTGTGGTAAAAAGTCGCTTCTTACCGGATATCAGCTGAGCTTGTGCCGCCCATACAGCTGCCGTCGTCTTCCCTGAGACACTGCGCGTCAAAACACCCGTGGACGTACACCTCCGACTATCAGATACTGTTAAACTCACTAAAACACTAGCAACACAATAGAAAGATAAGGGATTTCCCAGAATTATCCTAGTAAATGTGTCTAAAAACATCAGAATCCGTCCCAATGCAATTGCGTTTTTTTTTAAAAACTTTTTTAAAAATTTTTTTCTAGTCCCTCGCTATCAATATCCTCAAACACGAATCTTTCGTCCTCGCTCAAATTAATAGGGAAATTGTCCTTTTCTCGGTCCGAATAGCTCTTTTTGTTGGATGCTCCCATTAAAATCAATGTGAATATGTGAGGAGCCATCAACATGTGACGTCATCGTCTGCGACTTCCGATAGAGGCAGGGCTTTTCTCTTAGCACCGAAAGTTGCGAACTTTATGATGGATGTTCTCTACTAAATCCTTTCAGCAAAATAATGGCAATATCGCGAAATGATCAATTATGACACATAGAATGGACCTGCTATCCCCGTTTAAATAAGAAAATCTCATTTCAGTAGGCCTTTAACATTAAAGGAAGCAACACACCGGTCTTTCCTCGTCTCCCACTGTGGTCACAGTCAAGCCATGTGCTACATAGGTTTCATCATATTCTGTAGTACAATAAAAAAAAAAAACATGTTCCCCGAGGGAGCACGCGCCCCCCCCCCCAATTTGAGAATGACTGGTCTAGCATAATTATCTGAAAGTACACAGTGAACTCCCTCTTCTCGTGTCCTAGGTTTGTACCCTATTTTTCCACAAAAAAAAAAAATACTGTATTGTGTTTAAAATCACAGTTACTTGTACAGATGCAACCATTTGATGACGTTTTGACACAGATCATGAGTGATATTTGTCGCCGACCAATTCTTTTGCTGACAATAGTTGGAGGCGTCATCGCTCATGTTTTTAGACATAAGCGAACATGCTCGTGGCTGCAGAGCAACAGGAAGAGAAAAAGCACTGCGAGTAAAAACGAATTGATTGATTGAAATTTCAAATAGTAGATTACACAGTTCAGTACATATTCCGTACAATTGACCACTAAATGGTAACACCCGAATAAGTTTTCCAACTTGTTTAAATCGGGGTCCACGTTAATCATTCATGGTAGACATGAATATCTTGCTGAATTTGTAAAGTGGACCTTGCTTTTCTTGGCAGTACGTCTGTGATGCGGGGCTTGTAAAGTGGGCGCATGTCAGACATGTGGAAGGTGAAATCTTTGGTTATCTAACAACAGAGAGACAAAGTTATGCGATTAATAGTTTTTACTATAATTTTAGCCCAAATCTGCCTGCAAAACTTTGTCAGTCCAGTTAAGTTAGAAAGCGATGGGTACATTCAAAGTTATTGGATCAATAACAAAATGTCTTTGAAATTGTTTTATTTTTTTTTAATTCGGATACATTTTTAAATAAATATATACGTTAATCATAACTAATACCATATCATCCCATCATCAAAGGAGTTTAACGCTACTATCTAAGAAAAAAAAGAAGATAAAGTCAAACATAACAAATTCAAATGTTTTATTTAAATTAAGGACCAATTGAATTTCTCATGGACCCACTCAAGTCACAACATCAACATCGCCATTCCTAGTAATAGTAATTGTAAAGATGACCTTCATATGATTATCTTGATGCACTTTTATCAATTGAATTAATGTACACATGATGTGACACAATTGTGTTGTTCATGCAGGCTAATTCAGGAAAAAAAATGTTTAAAAACATATGTAGTTTTCTCACATTGATTTTTTTTATTCTCTGTCTCAATCATAGGTGTGGGTTAAAGCAGCTGCCCAAGTGTTTAATTCCCTTGGAATTGCTTTTGGCTCCATGATTTCGATGGCGAGTTACAACAAATTTAACAACAACATTGTCAGGTAATGTTGACCTGTATGTTGTTTGATATTTTTCTTTTCAATGGGTTGTGATCGATCTATTCATGCTTGTTGATGAAGTAACGGCGATAACACGTTAAAGTATGTGATCCACCAGTCCGCACCAGTCCATAAATGTGTACATTTAGTAAACAGGTTTTACTACACTTATTGTAATTTGAATTGTTGCATAAACATCTAAAAATAATGCTCCTTAAAATTAAAATGTGTACCCTTTTATCCGACTTATGCGGACACCTCACTCCAAATGTTGATAATGTAGTTCATGTAACTAAGGTGTTGTCGCTTGTTAACTTAAGATGCAGTCAATAGTCAATTAATTATGATATGCTAGTGGTGTTCCTCAAGGTTCCATTTTAGGTCATCTCTTTTTCATCTTTTGGGCTATTCAACTCCCTGCCTTTTTGCAACAGATTCTTAAAATAAAGTGCTGTTATAGATATGATATTTGGCTTTAGCTGTTCTGCATAAGGTCCTTAAGAACAGAATAGCACTCATGTAACTCTGACAAAATAAATAGACCAAAATCAAATCTCTACTTTGGAAGATGCTGGTTCAGCGGAATATACAAAATAAGTCTAATAGTAAAGGCAGGAGTCTTCCCCAAGTGTCCTTAGCATTCTGGAAATATGGCCCTCCAAATAATTAGTTGAATATCACTGGGATAAGCGATATATGGATGGATGATGGAACAATATAGGGCACATGTTTTCAATAAGTCCATTCCAAATTTAAACTGCTTATTCCTTGACCCATTTCCGTGCACTTTTGTTAATCATACTGACAGATGTAAACTTCCAAGTAATCCAAGCAACCATCAACAAACAGTGACTTTATATGCTTGTGTGTCTATTTTCTTAAGGTTACGAAACACTCTTTTCCATGCTTCACTTCCAGGGATACTTTGATTGTTTCATTTACCAACTCATTGACGAGCATCCTGGCTGGATTCGTGATCTTCTCAGCTATTGGCTACATGGCCCACATACATAGTCTCCCTGTGGACAACATATCTACAGATGGTAAGCATCATAGAGACCATTACATTTCAATCTGAAAGCCATCGGCTCAAGGAAGTCAGTTTTTGAAAACTCGTTTTTTTTTTACAGCAATGCTATTCAAATATAGGTCTGGCCCAGCAATGACTACATTTCCATGCACTAAATCAGTTCGATTTTTCAAATAGTTTGTTTTTTTGTATTTTCACACCTACATGTGAAGTCCCAGGGTCCATGCACACACTCTAATGCGACTATTTGTCATAAGCTTTGTGCAACCCGTACTCTTGGGGGCGCTTGTTTCCTTTTAGTGCAGATAAATGTATTGCTTTTCCGGTTGACCTTTGACGTCAAACTAAAACAAGTCATCTTTGTTGCTCCTCACAAGTCACTCTTTTGGCTTGCAGAAATGGACAAGTCAACAGCCTAGTACTTGTTGTACCTGATGTCCTGCCGTAATATTGGCTCAAATTTTAAATATTCCGTATTTAACAATGACTATGTAAATGTTAAATAGCAGACGGCAACAAGAAATGATCCGAATTCACTACTTCAACATGACACTACTACCACGATTGTCTTGGAGTTGCTCGATGCGGGTCCGAAGCATAGACTGGTGGGAAAGAGTTGTTTGAAGGAATTTTTGGATGGTAATTAGAAATAAATATTTCAAATATCTTCAAGTTTATTCAATAAGCCCTGTAAATTGATGGAAAGAGTTTTAGCTCTAAAGGAAAATATTGTTCGTGCCCTGATACCACTTCAGATGAGGATTTGTTTTTGTTCTGTACAAGCTTGCCAGTTGTGCAGAATGCAGAGGTATTGCTAATCAGTTTTTAATGCACGGATGCAGCGTGAAGAGGTTTGTGTACACTTTCTTCTTTGCCTTGTGATATACTTGCTTCATTCTCTTCAATGATCTCACTCGTATTTGTTCTGGAGTCTGTATACAGCCGGTATTCTCCATTACCTTAGCTACCTTCTTGAATAAATCTCAGTCTCTCTTTTTTCTTTCATCAATGCACTTCAAAATGATCTATCTTTTAATTTATGAAGCAAATATACAGTCTCTATTTCATTCGAGTTGTTGCCTATGTTTTGCCTGAATGGGATCCGCTTCTAGGTTAAAAACCGCGCGTTGAGACTACTGGCGCTTGCGCGATACGAAGAGTCCCCTGTGGCAGCACACACCAATTTCAATCGTATAATTGAGGTGTGTTAGTTTGACTTCTCAAAAGCCAAACATGATCTGATTATGTTTTTTTCATGAGTTGTAGAATTCTTATTTTGTGCATAGTTAGTGAAAGCAGAGCAGCCCAAAAGCTCAGTTCAAAACTTGGGGAAAACATTTTTTTTGCAGCCATCCATCCTTTAACTACCGCTTATTCCCTTTGCGGTCACGTGGGGGCGCTGGTGCTTATCTCAGCTACAATCGGGCGGAAGGCGGGGTACGCCCTGGACTAGTCGCCACCTCATCGCAGAGCCAAAGCAAATTGCTAAATACATTAAAGTTGCTCCTGTTCTATAGAAGAACTTGGACCACTGTTAACACATTGCCAGATCCTTGCATTTACATATAAACCTCCGCAAGGCCAGCATCCACCACAGAACACTTGTATTTTGCATAACAGGACTACTTTCTCAGAAATTTGTAACTGACAAAATAAATAAACCAAAAACAAATGTCCACTGAAGAGGAAACTGGTTCTCACAATAAGAAGGATGGTGAAGAGAGTAGTTCGTCCCCCGGTAATTAGCTTTCTGGAAATGTGGCCTCTAGAATAATTATTTGGATATGGAGTTTTGAAGGACAAAAATAACTAGATTAGATTAGATTAGATAGTACTTTATTTATTCCATCAGGAGAGTTCCTTCAGGAAAATTAAAATTTTCAGCACAATCCCATTCAAGATCAGACAAACATTACAGGGAGACAGAACAGGATCGCTGACGGGTCTGCCGGCTTCCAGCGCCCCTTACAAAAAAGATGACATACAGGTAAACATGGGTTTAGGCGGTTGTAAGATATCATGTAATATTAATTAAGAGTTTGAAAAAATAAACATTTGCTAATGAATGTCAAAGGGGTTAAATATTAAATATAATCAGAATAATGAAGGTAGTGGGAGTGTTCTTTGCTTAATCTCATGAGACATGTCTATGGATTTCTCATTCATCCAGGCCATTGTATTTTCATGGCAGTCTCTCTTTTCCGAATATATCGGACTAATTTAAGTCTAAGATTAGGAACTGATGAACCCTACTTGGATGAAAGGCAAAACGTTCAGTTGCGATCGATTGAATGCCCTGAGAATACTCAAAAGACATTGTAAAATAAAACCAAGATCTTACCAAACGCGACAGCAGGCCAAGACTTGAGGGTCCATAGTTTCCACACTAATCATTAAATCATTTAATCACATTAATATGACTCATTGCTTCAGAGCACTGTGTTTACTCAGTGGCCTTGTAGTTAGAGAGGGTACGCCCTGAGATCGGTAGGTCGCGAGTTCAAACACCGGCCGACTATAAAGACTATAAAAAGGGGACCCATTACCTCCCTGCTTGGCACTCAGCATCAAGTAATGGGTTAAATGATAAATGGGTTGTACTTGTATAGCGCTTTTCTACCTTCAAGGTACTCAAAGCGCTTTGACACTACTTCCACATTTACCCATTCACACACACATTCACACACTGATGGAGGTAGCTGCCATGCAAGGCGCCAACCAGCATCCATCAGGAGCAAGGGTGAAGTGTCTTGCTCAGGACACAACGGACGTGACGAGGTTGGTTCTAGGTGGGATTTGAACCAGTGACCCTTGGGTTGCGCACGGCCACTCTCCCCACTGCGACACCCGTTCCAAGGGTTGGAATTGAGGGTTAAATCACCTAAATGATTCCCAGGCACGGCTACTATCTGCTGCTCATTGCTCCCCTCACCTCCCAGGAGGTGATCAAGGGTGATGAGTCAAATGCAGAGGATAACTTCAGCACACCTAGTGTGTGTGTGACAATCATTGGTACTTAAACCTTAAGTTATTACTCTAATACACATGCATAAAAAATAAACAGGCACTTAATTCTTTGTTACACTTCTACCACATTAAGGATACACCCTAGTGCCTCTCAATATGGTCTACTAATCAGTAAGAAACGTCTAATGTCAGAACACGTTTAGAACACGGTTACAAGATTTTATTACCTTGTGGATACGCCACACTCTTCCAGGCAGGTATTCTCATTCCTGCAAATAAACCCGATACACACCCTGTCACACTTACTACAGTTGTGATATTTTTTATTTATAGTTATGTTGAAAATGTTTCTGAATTCAAACAAAACTCTTACAAGGGCAAGACGTACACAATTATAATAAAATAGCACTTTTTAAACAACATAATAACACTTAAATAAATTACTAAAATTAAAGTGAAAACAAATAGTACCAAATATATCAATATAAGGGCTGATTTGATAACAAACAAAGCATTCTTAACCACAATCGATGTGCCTGTTTCATTACGAGTAGTACAAATGTTAAAGTAAAAGAAATTGACATCTAAAAAGTGCAGACATTTGCATGTGGTGTTGATGAGCCACCGCTGGAGAAAAGAAGAGACACAGACCAAAGTTTATACAGGCGATGTTTAAATATGTTTAATATCGCAAGTCTGATCATTAGCAGTGGAAGCACAAATTAGAAACTGCTGACCAGCAATACTAACTTATATCTTTTTCGTTTGTGTCATTTTTGCGTTCTCTTTCCCTGCTTTCCATCTCATCTGAAGTAGCACGCTGTGTAGCCAAACAAAACCACAAAAGAAAACAGCGACCGCCATTCAAGTTATTTTTCATCACCGCCAACCGATTGTTTGCTTAATATCATAGCAATTCCCCCCCTAAACGTGAAAACACAATCGACATCAATGAGCACAATATCCAGCAGTGGAAATGTGGTTTTATCTACTATGAAATTCATATCTTTTCTTGTTGAAATGAAATCCGCGGTGACTGGCTTATTGTTTTGGTAGCACGTCGTGAGAGTGGCGATGCTGTGTACACATGATCACGCCTGGCTGAGGAAGATGCTCTGAGAGTTGAAATGGCATCTCTGGTTTTGACAGCAATGTTAATTTCCCTGTTTATGAATCCTAAATCTTACTCTATTTGATCCATTGTTGATGGATTGATTTTAGGAGCAAAGCGAGAATGAAAGGGTTGAAATCCATACTTGCATGATTGATACTTTTTTTTTGTAGATGCATGACCTATTTTTTCTTGTAAATGCGAGTAAATTGGTTGCAGTGTACAGCCCTGATCGTCCAAAATTGTTTTTTTAACCCATTGGAACCTTGTTTTTTTTAATGTTTAGGTGTTGATGACGGATATTGTTGAGCTTTTCTGTATTTAAATGCCATTTCATTTAGGCGCTTTTTAACTTTTTGGCTACAGATGGTGAGTTCAGTTTCCGCCCATTTGTTCGGCTGTGCATTTAGTGTTTTCAAGACATATTGCTTTAGTAATCTTAGGGCATTAAATCGATCGAAACTGGACTTTTTGGTTTGTCTTAGAAGACAGTTTCGCCTCTAATTCCAGTAGGCTTCATTAGCACATGCTAATAGACTTAGATTGGTCAGATGTAGTCCAATCCAGACAATAGTGACAGCACTTTCATTGATAAGGCGGTAGGAAAAAAAACATTAACATTCTTTTCCATTGACGACACAAATTTTATGGGACAATGCTTCAACGTCCACGACAAAGGAGCTCGCCTTAGAAGTGATTTGAGATTGTTCAGATATGTGGTTAAATCCTACTTAAGACAATTTAGACCAGTGATTGAGGGGTCAGAAAACTAATCAGTGTCTGGTGTGACCTATACTTTATGTATGTTCAGAGCATTTTGCACGTGCTCAATGGGTAACGTGTATAGTGGGTATGCTGCAGGCCAGAAAAGAACAGGTTTTTAACTTGTGGGAAGTATGTACATACGTTTGCAAATTGGGGCTGTGCATTATCATGCTGCTAGACCTTTTGTGTACATAGAAACTATTTTACATCTTTGTGATCTTTCTTTTGTATTTTAAAGTGTGTACTAAGCAATATTTGGCAAAGGTTATTTTCTTGTAGAAATAACTTTGATTTGTCTTGATAGCACAAGTTTATTTGCAGGGTAATACTACTTTTACAATTTGGTTTGACATTTATAACATAAAGGTTGCATGGTTTCCATTATTTTGAAAGTCAAATGAGTGTTAAAATGTTCCTCTCAATAAATATATAGGGAGTTATGTTTTTTAGACCACATTTGCATTACAAATTTCAACTATATCTGTATTGCTTAATTAAAAACACCCTGACTCTTTTTTTTTTTAAAGGCCCAGGTCTTGTGTTTGTCGTGTACCCTGAAGTCCTCTCAACGATGCCAGCCTTTCAGCTGTGGGCTCCTCTCTTCTTTTTTATGTTGCTCTGTCTTGGCCTGGACAGCCAGGTAAATAGCTCCCAAGCTTATGTACACAATTCTGCTGAGTACTTAAAAAAAAAATTCATTCATACTCATCCAATATTTATCTTTTTTGGGGGGAATTTTGCCTATTATAAACAATCCCTATGTAAGACAAGAACAGATGTTTTTCTTTTTTATGCATTCTAATTTGTAATTTGCGACAATTACGAGGTGGCTAAATATATATGCCTATATATGTATCAGTATCATTTCAGTATGTATATGTATCATTTTGCCTATTATAAACAATCCCTATGTAAGACAAGAACAGATGTTTTTCTTTTTTTATGCATTCTAATTTGTAATTTGCGACAATTATGAGGTGGCTAAATATATATCTCTATATATGTATCAGTGACGTTTGGTGAGGTTCATGGCTGGTGAGGCACTGACTTCATCACAGTCAGTTTTATAAACATATAAACCCTAAAGAGTATCTTATTCACCATTGGATTGGCAGCAGTTAACGGGTTATGTTTAAAAGCTCATACAAGCATTCTTTACACATACAAATTGTAGCAGACAAAAAAGCACATTTAATAAAAAAAACTTTATTATGGTCTTACCTTTACTTATAAATGAAGTCCATGCGCCGCTCCTTCTGAACAAAAGCATCGATAACTTGTTTATAGAAGTCTTCCTTATCTTTCTTAATTTTTAAAAGTCTCTCTGTCTTGATGGAGATCACTGTCTGAAGCAAACCTTTTAGCTCCGGCGTTGGTCTTCCTTTAATTATTGCCTCCTGCTTCGATTGAAAGTTCAGTTTAGAAAACTGTTTTATTTTAGATATGTAAACATCCATGTTAAAAGTCCAGAGGAGAGGAAAAAATAAACGATCGCTGCCGCTGCACTTGACTTGCTAACTGTAGTTTGTTGTCACTTATTCTGCAGCCGAGTAGTCGCAAGAATGATCCCTGGGATCACTAGCGCCCTCTATCACCATGAGGCGGGAGAACAGGTGCCTCACACAGTGCGTCTTCGCAGCCGTTTTATTATTGCCCAGCACAAGAAATACGTTTCACACATACAGTTTTTGACAAAATACTCTGTACATTATATACCTCAGCTAACTAAACTATGGAAATGTATAATATAATTCATATATAAATATGGTTTCACTGCACAGCAGCCAGCAGTTGAGTGCCAAGCAGGGAGGCAATGGGTCCCATTTTTATAATCTTTGGTATGACCCGGCCGGGGATTGATTCACAACCTACTGATCTCAGGGCGGACACTCTAACCACTAGGCCACTGAGGAGGTGTATGTATCTATGTACAAACCCTGTTCCCATATGATTTGGGAAATTGTGTTAAATGTAAATGTAAACGGAAAACAATGATTTGCAAATCCTTCTCAAACCATATTCAATTGAATGCACTACAAAGACAAGATATTTGATGTGAGCATAAACTTTTTTTTTTTTTTTTGCAAATAATTAACTTAGAATTTCATGGCTGCAACACGTGCCAAAGTAGTTGGGAAAGGGCATGTTCAACACTGTGTTAAATCACCTTTTCTTTTAACAACACTCAATAAACATTTGGGAACTGAGGAAACTAATTATTGAAGCTTTGAAAGAAGAATACTTTCCCGTTCTTGTTTTATGTAGAGCTTCGGTCGTTCAACAGTCTGGGGTCTCCGTCGTTGTATTTTACGCTTCATAATGCGCCACACATTTTCGATGAGAGACAGGTCTGGACTGCAGGTGGGCCAGGAAAGTACCCGCACTCTTTTTTTTTTACGAAGCCACGCTGTTGTAACAAGTGCTGAATGTGGCTTGGCATTGGCTTGCTGAAATACGCAGGGGCGTCCATGAAAAAGACGGCGCTTACATGGCAGCATATGTTGTTCCAAAACCTGTATTTACCTTTCAGCATTAATGGTGCCTTTACAGATGTGTAAGTTACCCATGCCTTGGGCAGTAATGCACCCCCATACCATCACTGATGCTGGCTTTTGAACTTTGCGTCAATAACAGTCTGGATGGTTTGCTTCCCCTTTGGTCCGAATGACACGATGTTGAATATTTCCAAAACAATTTGAAATGTGGACTCCTCAGACCACAGAACACTTTTCCACTTTGCATCTGTCCATCTTAGATGATCTCAGGCCCAGAGAAGCCGGCGGCGTTTCTGGATGTTGTTGATAAATGGCTTTCGCTTTGCATAGTAGAGCTTTAACTTGCACTTACAGATGTAGCGACAAACTGTATTTAGTGACAGTCGATATCTGAAGTGTTCCTGAGCCCATGTGGTGATATCTTTTAGAGATTGATTTCGGTTTTTGATACAGTGCCGTCTGCGGGATCGAAGGTCACGGTCATTCAATGTTGGTTTTCGGCCATGCCACTTACATGGAGTGATTTCTCCAGATTCTCTTAACCTTTTGATGATATTATGGACCGTAGATGTTGAAATCCCTAAATTTCTTGCAATTGCACTTTGAGAAACGCTGTTCTTAAACTGTTTTACTATTTGCTTACGCAGTTGTCGACAAAGGGGTGTACTTCGCCCCATCCTTTCTTGTGAAAGACTGAGCATTTTTTGGGAAACTTTTTTTATACCCAATCATAGCACCCACCTGTTCCCAATTAGCCTGCACACATGTGGGATGTTCCAAATAAGTGTTTGATGAGCATTCCTCAACTTTATTAGTATTTATTGCCACCTTTCCCAACTTCTTTGTCACGTGTTGCTGGCATGAAATTCTAAAGTTAATGATTATTTGCACAAAAAAAAATGTTTATCAGTTTGAACATAAAATATGTTGTCTTTGTAGCCTATTCAACTGAATATGGGTTGAAAATTATTTGCAAATCAATGTATTCCGTTTATATTTACATCTCACACAATTTATATATATATATATATATAAATATATATATATATATACACACACACATATATATATATATTGATTGATTGATACTTTTATTAGTAGATTGCACAGTACAGTACATATTCCGTACAATTGACCACTAAATGGTAACACCCAAATAAGTTTTTCAACTTGTTTAAGTCGGGGTCCACGTTAATCAATTCATGGTACAAATATATACTATCAACATAATACAGTCATCACACAAGTTAATATATATGTGTGTGTATATATATATATATGTATATATACACACACACTATATTGCCCAAAGTATTTGGCCACCTGCCTTGACTCACATTACTAACCCATAGGGTTCAATATGATGTCGGTCCACCTTACCAGCTATTACAGCTTCAAGTCTTCTGGGAAGGCTGTCCACAAGGTTGCGGAGAGTGTTAATAGGAATTTTTGACCAATCTTCCAAAAGCGCATTGGTGAGGTCACACACTGATACTGGCTCTCAGTCTCCGTTGTAATTCATCCCAATGGTTTTCTATTGGGTTCAGGTAAAGACTCTGTGCAGACCAGTCAAGTTCATCCACACAAGACTCTGTCATCCAAGGTCTATATGGACCTTGCTTTGTGCACTGGTGCACAGTCATGTTGGAAGAGGAAGGGGCCCGCTTCAAAGTGTTCCCACAAGGTTGGGAGCATGGAATTGTCCAAAATGTTTTGGTAT
This sequence comes from Nerophis ophidion, assembly GCF_033978795.1. NCBI lineage: Eukaryota > Metazoa > Chordata > Actinopteri > Syngnathiformes > Syngnathidae > Nerophis > Nerophis ophidion. Next base: position 55,865,016 of record NC_084617.1, on the reverse strand, counting down.
CCTGGAGCATTCAAAGTTCCTTTCACTGGAACTAAGGGGCCAAGCCCAACTCCTGAAAAACAACCCCACACCATAATTCGGCCTCCACCAAATTTCACACTCGGCACAATGCAGTCCGAAATGTATCGTTCTCCTGGCAACCTCCAAACCCAGACTCGTCCATCAGATTGCCAGATGAAAAAGCGTGATTCATCACTCCAGAGAACGTGTCTCCTCTGCTCTAGAGTCCAGTGGCGACGTGCTTTACACCACTGCATCCGACACTTTGCACTGGACTTGGTGTTGTATGGATTAGATGCAGCTGCTTGGCCATGGAAACCCATCCCATGAAGCTATTTGCGTACTGTACTTGGGCTAATTGGAAGGTCACATGAAGTTTGGAGCTCTGTAGCAACTGACTGTGCAATAATTATTTGCACTATGCGCTTCAGTTTACGTGGACTACCACTACGTAGCTGAGTTGCTGTTGTTTCCAAACTTTTCCATTTTCTTATAATAAAGCAGTCAGTAAACTTGAGATTATTTAGGAGCGAGGAAGTTTCGCGACTGGATTTGTTGCACAGGTGGCATCCTATGACTTTTCCACGCTGGAAATCCTTGAGCTCTTTAGAGCGGCCCATTTTTTCACAAATATTTGTTGAAACGGCCTCCATGCCTAAGTGCTTGATTTCGTACACCTTTGGCCTAGCCAAGTGATGAGGACACCTGATTCTGATCATTTGGATGGGTGGCCAAATACTTTTGTCAATATAGTGTATACGTATACGTATATACAGTATATGTTTATGTATGTGTGTGTATATATATATATATATATATATATATATATATATATATATATATATATGTGTATGTGTGTGTGTATATACCCCACAACACAATATATAATAATTAAATATAATACAATAGTTGATAAGGATTTTATTTTGTAATCCTAACTGCAAAAAGGTAGCAAGAACAGAGAAAAAACAAAAAAAATACATTAAGTATAAATCTTACACCTCTGTTTTAGAAGGACAGGCCGGGAAATTGCCAGCCTTACCTTAGAGCAAGTGTGCCACGATCTCGAAATTAATAGGGCCAGTAATGGAAATGAGCCGCGGTAGTCTAAAAAAAACAGTCAATTTTTTTTCTTTTTTGCGTACACCCTCACATTAATTGCGCCCAGAGGTGGTTGCTCACATTACCCATAGCAAAAACCAGCCTGCGTCACTGTATGCTTAAAATGACACAAAATATGTAAATATTAAATGTTATTATGAATCTGCCTTTTACTACAATACATATACCGTATACTTACAGCAGGTATAGAAAACATTGATGTAGTTTTTTTTAGAATGCTTTATTAGCGGAATAAAGCAACCCCTATTGGATCGATTTGTGATGACTGGTGGGCATGGTAATGCCGGGTTTGTCCCTCCGTGGATGCGATGACGTGAACACAACAAAAGGTAGGATCTTAAAATATTTATTTAACAAAAAGAGAGCTCTGAACAGAAATGCTGGAGCTAATAAAAAGGCAAACCAAAAACACTAGTATGAAAACTAGGAAATACAAACAGAAAACTAAACTTGGCATGAAAGCACAAACGAGAAAACAAATCATCAGTATGAAAACTGGAATAATCAAGTGGCATAGCGTGAGAGATAACGAAAATACAAGTAGAAAAAGTAGCAGTCGTCACATGTTGCATGAGAGCAATTTATGAACCCAGGAAGAAAAGAACAAAGAGGCTGTCTTAAATAGGAGGGTGATTAGACAAAACAGGTGTGTGTGGACCGGGATTGACAGGTGGACTGATGAGTTACCATGGTGACAGGCTAAACAGGAAATAAACAGTCACTTGACGGAGAGTGATACCAGAAAGGAAAAAAAACTAATATGTCTACGAGCAGCGGATCGCAACACCATTGTTCACTTAGCTAATATTTATTTACCAGTTCGAATGCATAAAAAAAGAAAAACGTGTGTTCTTGTCTTACGTAATGATTGTGAATGATGAGCAAAATAAAAATAAAAAATCCAGTTTCCATTCAAGTCTTTAATTTTTAGTTTTGTATTAGTGTCACCATTTCAAGTGATTGTTAGAAATGTTTTGCTTTTCCCCCCCCCAGTTGTTATGATAAACTCCCCAGTGTCATAATTGCTTTTCAAATGTTCTGAAAGGGTTTATGTCAAGTTGTCACAACAGGATAAAGTTGTTTTTTTCCATCAGAGAGTAAAGTGAATCATTTTCCCCTGCTGCAGTTTGCCACACTTGAAGTCGCTCTGACGTTCATAAAAGATGAATTTGGCCCCCAAATGCTGCGCTTTTTCAAGAGAGAAGAGGTGCTGGCCCTGGTTGTGTGCGTCATCAGCTTTCTCCTTGGGCTTCCACACGTTACTAAGGTGCAGGAATGCTGTATAATTGGTCCTCATTTGTCATGTCCTGTCTTGTGTTCTCTACTCAAACGATTGGTAACAGGTAACTCTTCTCTCCTCAGGGCGGTATATATGTGTTTCAGCTGATGGACCACTACACAGCTGTGGTCTCCCTCATGTTCCTGGCCTTCTTTGAGGTTATAGCCGTCTGCTGGTTCTTTGGTAAGCTCATTCCTTTGGCGTGAGCCTTATATAAGACAACTTGCACGACTCTTGTAGAACCAGTGCTTTTTAATGTATTTCTAATTAGAGCTGGTCTTATCAAATTAGGTGTCCATCGCATCTCTCATATGATTGAGAGGATGCTCGGCAAATCAGTGAACATCTACTTCCGCATCTGCTGGTTTCTTCTATGTCCCTTGTTAGTGCTGGTGAGGTTTCTTTATCTTTTTTAATACCATTATTTACAAGATTTTTTATATCAACTTATGTATCACTCAACAATTGCACCTAAAGGGGAACTGCACTTTTTTGGGGAGTTTTTCCCTGTGGTTCACAATCATTATGAAAGATGTGAAGACAAATACATTTTTTTAATGCAATCTAAATATTAAATACACGTGAATACAGGTCTGCTTACAGCATAGCCAATGGGAGCTCCTCTATTTCGGCCATAGAATCCAATAAATAACCTTTCAAAAATTGCCAACAATACATTTGGGAACTTGAACATTAACCAAGTATTAGTGAATATTAAATAAGTATTGTTATTATAAGCGCTTACGCAGACAAACTATTTGTAGCGTCGCCGTGATCACTGCCATGTGTAACAATGTTTACATCATTGAGTGGTCTGCTGTTTCCTCGCTTTCTTGCTCCCTGGAAGTTTATTGTACATAATAAATCATGCAATATACCTGGACAGAAGAAGTCTAAGGATGTCATCCAACAAGTTGGTACACATTTAACAGCCATTTAGGGAGAAATATGCTCCGAAAATATGCTTGGTGTCCCCCCTCCCCCGCTGTTTGTTGGCTGTCATAAATTCTGCAGTGAGTAATAATCAGTGATGAAGAAAAAAAAAGTAAACGTCTTGATTAGTTTTTTTTTAACTAATGCGCTGTGTATCCTTAAATTTATCAAAATACGTAAATATTAAAGGTTATAAATGTGCCCATTACTACATCACATATATACTTGCAGTACATCATATAAAATCTCAATAGAGGTGTTTGAATGTTTTTTTAAAGGCTTTATAAGCAGAAGGCTCCAATGTAAGCAAACTTTTAATCTAAAAAAAAAAAACAACAAAAAAAAACAACATACATAGTCATGTCTCTCATAATGACTGTGAACGATAGGCAAAATTCCAAATAAAGTGCAGTTCCCCTTTAACAGTATTAACTCTTATTGTATTTTTTTTTTAACAAAGTATATAAATTTGCAATACGGTAGTACCACAACTTCTGTGCTTAATTGGTTCTGTAAAAAAGTTCTTAACGCAAAACACATGTACCCCAAATCAACCTTTCCCATTGAAATGAATTGAAATAATCAATCAATCAATCAATCAATCAATGATTATTTATATAGCCCTAAATCACAAGTGTTTCAAAGGGCTGCACAAACCACAACGCCATCCTTGGTACAGCCCACATAAGGGCAAGGAAAAACTCACCCCAGTTAAACGTCAGTGACAGTGACAATGATGACTATGAGAAACCTTGGAGAGGACCGCATATGTATGCAACCCCCCCCAACCCTCCCCCCTGGGGGGACCGAAAGCAATGGATGTCGAGCGGGTATAACATGATACCGTGAAAGTCCAATCCATAGTGGACCCAACACAACCGTGAGAGTCCAGTACAAAGTGGATCCAACACAGCAGCGAAAGTCCCGTCCAAAGTGAAGCCAGCAGGAAACCATCCCAAGCGGAGGCGGGTCAGCAGCGCAGAGATGTCCCCAGCCGATACACAGGCGAGCGGTCCATCCTGGGTCCAGACTCTGGGCGAACGGTCCATCCTGGGTCCCGACTCTGGACAGCCAGTACTTCATCCATGGCCACCGGACCGGACCCCCTCCACAAGGGAGAGGGGGACAGAGGAGAAAAAGAAAATACACGGCAGATCCACTGGTCTAAAAAGGGGGGTCTATTTAAAGACTAGAGTATACAAATTAGTTTTAAGATGAGACTTAAATGCTTCTACTGAGGTAGCATCTTGAACTGTTACCGGGAGGGCATCCCAAAGTACTGGAGCCCGAATGGAAAACGCTCTATAGCCCGCAGACTTTTTTTGGGCTCTGGGACTCACTATTAAGCCGGAGTCCTTTGAACGCAGATTTCTTGCCGGGACATATGGTACAATACAATCGGCAAGATAGGCTGGAGCTAGATCGTGTAGTATTTTATATGTAAGTAGTAAAAACCTTAAAGTCACATCTTAAGTGCACAGGAAGCCAGTGCAGGTGAGCCAGTATAGGCGTAATATGATCAAACTTTCTTGTTCTTGTCAAAAGACTAGCAGCCGCATTTTGTACCAACTGTAATCGTTTAATGCTAGACATGGGGAGACCCGAAAATAATACGTTACAGTAATCGAGACGAGACGTAACAAACACATGGATAATGATCTCGCCGTCGTTAGTGGACAAAATGGAGCGAATTTTAGCGATATTACGGAGATGAAAAAAGGCCGTTTTAGTAACACTTTTAATGTGTGACTCAAAGGAGAGAATTGGGTCGAAGATAATACCCAGATTCTTTACCGAGTCGCCTTGTTTAATTGTTTGGTTGTCAAATGTTAAAGTTGTAATATTAAATAGAGGTCGGTGTCTAGCAGGACCGATAATCAGCATTTCCGTTTTTTTGGCGTTGAGTTGCAAAAAGTTAGCTGACATCCATTGTTTAATTTCATTAAGACACGCCTCCAGCTGACTACAATCCGGCGTGTTGGTCAGCTTTAGGGGCATGTAGAGTTGGGTGTCATCAGCATAACAGTGAACGCTAACACCGTATATGCGTATGATGTCACCTAGCGGCAGCATGTAGATGCTGAAGAGTGCAGGGCCAAGAACCGAACCCTGGGGAACTCCACACGTTACCTTAACATAGTCCGAGGTCAAATTGTTATGGGAGACGCACTGCATCCTGTCAGTAAGATAAGAGTTAAACCAAGACAGGGCTAAGTCTGACATACCAATTTGTGTTTTGATACGCTGTAATAAAATATTATGATCGACGGTATCGAAAGCAGCGCTAAGATCGAGGAGCAGCAACATAGATGATGCATCAGAATCCATCGTTAACAATAGATCATTAGTAATTTTTGCGAGGGCTGTCTCCGTAGAGTGATTTGCCCTGAAACTGGATTGAAAGGTTTCACATAGATTGTTAGGCGCTAAGTGTTCATTTAGCTGCTCTGCACCAATTTTTTCCAGGATTTTCGAAATAAAGGGAAGGTGAGACACCGGTCGGTAGTTTACCATGAGGTCAGGATCGAGGTTAGGTCTTTTAAGGAGAGGATGAATAACCGCTTTTTTGAATGCTAGGGGAACAGTGCCAGAGGAAAGTGATAAGTTCATAATATTTAGCACTGATGGACCTAATAATACAAAGAGCTCCTTGATAAGTTTCCCAGGAATTGGTTCAAGTAAACTTGTTCTTTGTTCTATTCCATTTACACATTGTAATAATTCTTGTATTGTTATTTCATCAAAACGAGAGAAACTGTTTTGGAGGGCAGTATCCGCCGTATATACAGTCGTATCTGTGTTAATAGAACCCAGTTGTAGCTGGGACGCATTGTCTTTAATCTCCTTTCTAATGATTTCAATTTTCTTATTAAAGAAATTCATACATAAAGTCATCTGCCGAGTGGGTGGAGCTACTGGAAGGAGTCCCTTGTTGGGTTAGCGATGCTACTGTACTGAAAAAAAATTTAGGATCGTTTTTATTAAGGTGGATGAGATTTGAGTAATATTTACCTTTAGCTAAGGTAAGCATGCGTTTATAAGTTATTAAACTATCACTCCATACTTGATGGAAAACCTCAAGTTTAGTCGCGCGCCATTTGCGTTCCAGCTTTCTACATGATAATTTATGAGCTCTAGTTTCTTCTGTGAACCATGGGGTACGCCTTTTTGGAGCCTTTTTTAACTTCAGCGGTGCTATATTATCAATGGTTTCGCGCAGGGCATAAAGTTGTTAGTGAGGTTATCAATAGAGCCCACATACTTTGGGAATGGTGCCATTACCGAGGGCAATAGGCCAGCAAGAGTTGTCGTTGTGGCAGTATTAATGTTGCAGCTGCTATAGCAGTTATTATTATTAGCTTGCCAAACATGAGTCTGAACTTTTAATTTTATAAGGTAATGATCGGACATTACTTTACTATACAGGAGTATCATAACTTTGGAAACGGTGATACACCTGACAAGCACTAGGTCTATTGTATTACCGTTGCAATGCGTGGGTTCATTTATTATTTGTGTAAGACCACAGCTCTCAATTATAGTCTGGAGCGCCATGCACGGTGGGTCTGATGGGGTATTCATATGGATATTAAAGTCCCCCATTATAATGATATTATCGGCGTGCGTCATTAGATCAGCAACAATCTCTGAGAATTCACTGATAAAGTCCTAATAGGGCCCAGGGGGGCAGTAGATAACAGCCAGGTATAGAGGCAGCAGTGTGACAGACCTCATAGTAAGCACCTCAAACGATTTATATTTATTATTTAGGTTAGGACTAAGGTTAAAGTTTTCGTTGTATATTAGTGCGACACCCCCACCCCTTTTAAGGTGATGGGCAATATGCGCATTCGTATAGTTAGGAAGAGATGACTCATTTAGCAAAAAAACGTCGTCTGGATTAAGCAAAGTTTTGCTGAGACCGATGACGTTAAGATTGTTGTCTCTAATGACCTCATTAACTAATAACGTTTTGGGAGACAATGATCTTATGTTTTAAAAGCCCATATTATAGGTAGTGGGCTGTTTTAAGGAGTTTTTGATCAAATTATCCGTAGTAGCAATATTAATAATGTTGCTTTTATTATGCGTAGTGCTCTTAAAATAATTACGACCATATGTAGGAATTGATATGACGGGAATTTTCAGATTGTTTGCTTGGTGCTGCGATAAACTGAATGCATCATAATTTGCCACCTCAGTAGAATGCATGTCCAACTCTGACAAAATCATAGCAGAAAAAAAATTATGTGAGTTGTGTATTATTCTAAGAAAATTGCTATGTGTGCAGGGATTATTCAGCCTGGCGCTGGCTAGTTCTAATTTAACTGAGTCCTCACCCAGACCAGCAGGCTCGCGTCTTCCATTTAAATCCAGCTTTAGGTAGTCCAGTTTTTTCTCCAGGGAGCGGACGTTTGAAAGCAGGATGGAAGGAAGCGGCTTTCTGTGGGGATTAGCCTTTTGCTTTGTTGTTAGCCCCGCTCGACATCCCCGCTTCTGCTTCCGATCACACCGTTTACGTGTCTTCCGTTGACGGTCACCGCGGGTGCTATACTCCGCTGCGTCAAAGGCCGCTGGATGTAGCCCGCGAAGTATTCCCATGCTAGCGAGGTGGTCCAATGTACACGTATCTTTCAGTCCAAAACGGCCCGATCTATCTACATCCAAATAATTAGTGCATGCCCCCCAAAACAGCACAATTTAAACATGCAACATTCCTTTTAAAAAGAAAAACTAACTTTTAGGTCAGAAATGTTGTACAAAAACTAGAGAGGGAGGGGCTGATCAATCGGCCACGGATCGGTAACGGGCGATTTTTGTCATAAAGTATGTGAACTTTATTGCCAATTGATGCATGTTATTGCAAATCACTAATGCTGATTCCCGCTGGATGAGAGTATTGATTTTTTTTCCTCCAGTTGACAGGCAGCTAGTATTTGATTGTGTCTCCATACAAGGTGTGGAACCGCTCCTCTAAGCTTGTAATAATCACTGCTGTTACGGAAAATAAACAGCAATAATTTGTGTCTTTATAAAGTATTGACAATGTGAACATTTTACACACAGAGGAAGAGGATAAGGAACTAATTTAAGTGTTGTGTTGATATTGTTGAACTGTCAGTAGCACTCACCATAAATACATTGAAAATTTACAGTTAATAGATGTGACTGGTATCAGTATTGGTATCGACAAATTTCATTCATGGAGGCTCAGTATTGATTGGCAGCATAAAACCCTCTTTGGAACATTCTTAATAAAAACAATACAAAATACTATATTTTGTTGTTTGTTTTAGGTACAGTTGTGGTCAAATTTTACATACACTTGTAAAGAACATAATGTCATGGCTGTCTTGAGTTTCCAATAATTTCTACAACTCTTAACTTTTCTGTAATAGAGTGATTGGAGCACATACTTGGTCACAAAAAACATTCATGAAGTTTGATTCTTTTATGAATTTATTATGGGTGTCCTGACAATGTGACCAAATCTGCTGGGTAAAAAGTATACATACAGCAATGGTAATATCTGATTAAAGATAGATAGGTAGATAGATATATAGATAGATAGTACTTTATTTATTCCTTCAGGAAAATTAAAAGTTTTCAGCACAATCCCATTCGAGATTAGACAAACATTACAGGGACACAGAACAGTATCGCTGACGGGTCTTCCGGCTTCCAGCGCCCCTTACCAAAAAGGTGGGATACAGGTAAACAAGTGGGGGGGAATGGGAGAAAAACATAGAAGATTAAAATAAAATAAAATAACATAAAAAAAAATCGGTCTAAGCCTGGGCCCTGGAGAGGGGGTCCAGACTGAGGCCAAGGGAAAAAAAACAACAACTCATAGCCATAGTGTACATCCCTCTTACATGTGTGTAAGAGGGAAACATCAAAGAAGACAAAGGAAATTAAAGACATTAAAGCAGCGGATATGACCAGCAACTTCTACATACAGCTATGAATAAAAACTAAAAGAAACATATACACTGTGATGGCCATCGTGGTGTTCCACGCCATCGTCCGCTGGGGTGGAGGGAGCATGGCCAGAGACAGGAGCAGACCCAAAAAAGCAACCAAGAGAGCCGACTCCACTCTCGGCCAGTGTCCAGTCCGCATGGATGAGCGAGGATACGTCCAAGGAGACTGAGGTGTCCGACACCTGCTCACCCAGTCAAGAAACCGCAAAGCCTCTCCGTCCCGGCGCTCAGTGCTAGCTCCGCAGCCCTGTCCCCTCATCCGCATCTCCTCCAGTCCCTCCAAACCGACTCCGGTGTGGTAGAGAACCAGCAGCTGGTGTCTATGGCCAAAAAGCTCCCGGGAGGCAGATCCAGAAGTCCACAAAAAGAACCGCAGACGTCACAAAAGTTCCACCCCTTGTCATACAGTCTCAAAGTGTCCCGGACCAAAAGGCAAAAAAATATAATAACATGAAAACAAGAGGGAAACACAAATGGATGACACAAGAGCACAGAGCTCCTGCCAACAGCAGCCACTACAGCAGCGCCATCTTGGATCATGTTATCATACATGTCCCTTGGCAAGTTTTACTGCAATAAGGCGCTTTCGGTAGCCATCTACAAGATTCTGGCAAGCTTCTGGTTGAATTTTTGACCAGTCCTCTTGACAAAATTGGTGCTAAATTTCTTGGTTTTCCGACATGGACTTGTTTCTTCAGCATTGTCCATTATGTTCTTTACAAGTGTATGTAAACTTTTGACCACGACAGTATATTGTAAAACTTGCAAACGTTGCTCGGTGTGATGAATGAAGAATCCATGCGAGTAGAAACGCCATCGACGGCTAGAAGACTGAATGGTACTCCGGTTGAAAAAAAAAAACAGCACTAGTGGAAGGACACGGAAGCACCTGCAGCGAAATAAAGTAGTTCAAAAGATAGCACCACAGCACCAACAATAAAAACCCCCCTCAGCGTATGTACTAGTTTTTAAAAAACAACAACTTTTTTTTGTTGCCTCAGCGAAGAAAAATACATAAATTAGCCAAACCGTTTTATAAGCCGCAGGTTTTAAATTGTTGGAAAAAAGTAGCGGCTTATAGTCTGGAATTTACGGTAATGTACTACATACACATACAGTAGTTGTATGACGTAATGTAATAATAATGTACAACATTTACCTTAAAGATTGAGTTTCTAAGATATCTCTTTCAAGCTGCTTCTCCGTCAAACACACCATCAGCAGCTTCTCCGTATTTTGTGGATACATTTTAACATTCTTGGCTGGCGTTAGTTAGACTCATTCTGCTTCAGTATGGTGCAGATTAGCAATGCTGCGCTAAAATTGCTTCACCAAGTCGACTAAACACTTGGTCATGATTATGATGAATTTTTCTTTGATTCAATAAAAATCATCCACTACTTTTTGGTAACACTGTCCTACATACTCACTGTTTTCCCTCACAGGCGTGGAAAAACAAAGTTATGTACCATATATACGCAACTAATGGCAGGATGCTTCTAACTCATATTTGCTTGCAACATAAAGCATAATAATTAACCGAAAGACTGCTCTTATCTCAAAACACTCTTCAGTTAGGGTACCTTTAAGTTGAGGTACCACTGTAGTTTGCCTTGGTGGCAAAATGGTACACGCTGCTGACTTTCATGCTGTTTTGATGAGGCAAGATACACAATGATAAAATTACAGTAGTTTGCTATAAACTAGTGTATATATATATATATATACATATATATATATATATAAGATACTAAATACTATATATTGTTACATATTGTATTTACAAATAATTTTAATGTGCTCTAAATCTGTTTTCTATTCACAGTGCATACTGATGTCCAGTATTATCCAATACACTCCTGTTCAGTATGGTCAGTATAGGTACCCATTGTGGGCTGAATGGGTGGGCTGGTGCGTCTCACTGGTCTCGCTTATATGGATCCCAATTGGTGCTATTCATGAGATCTGTAGCAACAAAGGCTCTTTTATCTCAGTGAGTACAAGCCTCATCATGACTTTGCAAAAATATTGTAGGTGTGCATCATGGTATTGTTCCCTCTGTTTAGTGCACGGTCATTGACTCATTCACTCCCTAGTTACTGTACTGTATGTGCTGACAAACATATGCTATACTTTTGTGCTGTGCGATATACACCAAAATATATGTCCTTATTTCGGTAAATTTAAATGCAGATAACATTATATATCATAATAGGTAATATATAGCACAATATATAATGTATATTTATTTTGTGCTTGTTTGTTTTTGTTATTAAAATTGCAAATACAGTAGTATACATTCAAAATGAATGCCAAATTTCCTTATAGAGGACAAGACAATAAAAAAAACTATTTTTTTAGTGCCAGCCATTCTTTTTGTCAGTGTATACTAGAGCAACATCTACACATATGAATTTAGAGGTTTTGTAAAGAATTTCTCTGTGTCCCTGTGACTCCTTGTCGGAGAGACAATACCTTTGGACAACACTGTGTGTTTTTCTTTTTAACACTTTGGGATGTTGTGTTCTAATGATAGAAAAGATGTGTTCAAGTCGCTAGCAACAACTTTTTGGCGGCATGTTTTGCAAATTAACGCTGTAGGGCCCAATGAATAATTTTTTTTCCTAATTTTTTTCTAAAAAAAATCGCAAATTCCATTTTTTCCAGTTATTAATTGTTTAAAATAGTATTTTTTCCATTTTACGCTTATTTTACCTATACGTTGGGGCGGTATAGCTCGGTTGGTAGAGTGGCCGTGCCAGTAACTTGAGATTTCCAGGTTCGATCCCCGCTTCCGCCATCCTAGTCACTGCCGTTGTGTCCTTGGGCAAGACACTTTACCCACCCGCTCTCAGTGCCACCCACACTGGTTTAAATGTAATTTAGATGTTGGGTTTCACTATGTAAAGCACTTTGAGTCACTAGAGAAAAGCGCTATATAAATATAATTCACTTCACGTTACGATTACATTCTAAACAATCTCTGATTATATCGTGTGAGACAGTTTTATGTTATAACACAATATATATTGCTTTATCGCACAGCACTAATATACATAGTCCTCAGTCAGGGTCATGGATACAGTATATCATTTCAACAGTTTATTATTGTGGCTGGAGTTTGCATGTAAAATATTCTAACTATACATAAAGTCACCGCCATACATCAGCTGACTTTGAGCGAGACATACTAGATCTGTCAGTCACAGAAAGTTGTTTTTGCGTTTAGCTACAATACTGAAGCAGGAATAACAGGTCAGACTGATCTGTGTTGGATTGCATCTATTTGCACAAAAGAATGTACTCTAAATCTGGAAGATTCAGTACATTGTGGTTGTTAAAGTTAATGTACCCATGATTGTCACGGACACACTAGGTGTGGCGAAATTATTCTCTGCATCACCCTTGATCACCCCCTAGGGCAGTGGTTCTCAAATGGGGGTACGCGTACCCCTGGGGGTACTTGAAGGTATGCCAAGGGGTACGTGAGATTTTTTTTTAAATATTCTAAAAATAGCAACAATTCAAAAATCCTTTATAAATATATTTATGGAATAATACTTTAACAAAATATGAATGTAAGTTCATAAACTGTGAAAAGAAATGCAACAATGCAATATTCAGTGTTGACAGCTAAAATTTTGTGGACATGTTCCATAAATATTGATGTTAAAGATTTCTTTATTTGTGAAGAAATTTTTAGAATTAACTTCATGAATCCAAATGGATCTCTATTACAATCCCCAAAGAGGGCACTTTAAGTTGATGATTACTTCTATGGGTAGACATCTTTATTTATAATTGAATCACTTGTTTATTTTTCAACAGGTTTTTAGTTATTTTTATATCTTTCCTTCCAAATAGTTCAAGAAAGACCACTACAAATGAGCAATATTTTGCACTGTTATACAATTTAATAAATCAGAAACTGATAACATAGTGCTGTATTTTACTTCTTTATCTCTTTTTTTCAACCAAAAATGCTTTGCTCTGATTAGGGGGTACTTGAATTAAAAAAATTGTTCACAGGGGGTACATCACTGAAAAAAGGTTGAGAACCACTGCCCTAGGGTGTCTACTAGGGTTGGTGAAAATATTTACATAGCAATATATGGCGATACTTTTTAACAATATAATGTGGATTTTAATGTCTTACTATCAATTTTTTTAATAAAAAAAATATGTATACATATTTTAGGTTTATATATATCAAGGCAGTACAAGAAGTCGACAGTTAAGAAGTGGAATTTAAAAAAAAAATTGTGACCAATTCATTCACTTTCTGTACATATGCAAAACTGATCATTTAACTTTCAGTTTTTTCACTTAGTTTGTCCAATGAGTTATAACTTGTATTTTAAGCTGTATTATACATTTAGCTATATGGGATGTAGACTATCGCACAACATCACCATATCCCAGTACTTTATTATATCATGATACGTAGCGTTTCATAGAGCCCAACCCTGAATTTGTAGTCATCGACGTAAAAGCAGGATTTTTAATCCGCGTCTTGTATTAGAGCTTGTTTCTGTGTAGGCAGCGTGTGTTCACTGATGGTGTGTCCTGTTATTGACAGGTCCAGTCTGCTTTTCGCTCAAAGTCAGGTCTGATATTGTTGCTACTGAACTTATTGTTTTACTTCATATCTCCCCTTTTCTACTGTTTAGAGACTTAGAACAGCCCTGACTACCACCATAGAGCTGGATATCGATGACCAACTGCCGGAAAAACAAAACCTCGCCAACCCAATGGTTGAAACAACAATAGTATGACCACAACACAACACTCTGATATAGTGGAAAATAGTTTTTTAAATGTCATTACAAAAGTTTCACCTCATACATCATTTTGTTAGGGCTATGTATATAGTAGTTATAATAGTAATTGATAGTGGGAGTGGTGCTGGGTAACTGCAAGCGTGAATGTGAGTGTAAATGGTTGTCTGTATGTGCCTTGTGATTGACAAGTGACAAGAATGACAAGTGACAAGCCCAGGGTGCACCAGCTTTTAGATGCGCAATACAAAATGGAAGAATGAATACTGAATTATTCAATATAATAGTTCATTCAAAATAATGTTTACACCACACACTTAAACTCAACAAATCAGGCCATGGTGTGTGAAAGCACTTGTTTGGGAAGCTAAACAAATAAACAAAGAGTAAGTGCTGGGAAAATGCAAATCTTTTGGTATTTGAATTTGATTTCCCTAACAATTTAGGAACAGGATCCACGGTACAGTACACACTTGGTTGTAGCCTGTCATGCATACGTGTTGTTCTCACCAAAGCAACATCTCCCACCAGGGTGTTCTTGACGTTGTAATGCATTGGGTTACAACTGTTTGAAATGGTTCATCTTCAGAAAAAGAAGTTGATGTCTGTGTTTAAGAACCCTTAGACACGTTTCCAGCTGTTAACCACTGACTCGGAGAGGAGAGCTAAAACAGAAGTTATAATTTAACTTGAAATTGATGGCGTTCGTAATGTGGGTCTGGAGGCCAAAAATAATTTTTGTAGTTGGACGTGTCGCACAAGTCTAAAATTACATGCACAGGCTTTCCTACCAAACATTTTAAAGAATGAAAGCGGTTTTCCAAAGTGCTTTAAAGGCTGTAAATATGAATATGATTGAAAGCTTTAGACACAGCATCTGAATATCTTGACTGATCAAAAACTGCACAAAATGTATGCACTGATTTACTCAATGTCATCTTACAATATTTTCAGTTCAAAGTGTGAACATTTTTCTACAATTTTGGGACTTAACGTGGTTATAGCAGGTTGTATAAAAATGCATTGATCAATCAATAAGTGTACTTAAGTTATGTTTATTTGACTAGGTGATATAACATTACAGTTTTAGCCAATATGATTCAACCTCTTGTGTTTTTTTGCAACTAGGCCTGTCAATTCACTACAATGAAAATGATCGCATCAATCATATGTAAACAAAGATTAATCACACAATTAGTTCTTTTTTTACCTTAACTGCAAATGGTTCATTGGTTTAAAAAAAATGGTATGTGTATTATGCAAGCAAGTCATTTTCGCAAGTGTGATTATTCTCTTACGAAAAATATATCGGTTGAGAGAACTTGCAATAGTTAAAATAAATCCAAGAAAACAAAAACAATTACAATCAGGGGTCTCAAACTCAATTTAGCACAGAGTATTTCCACTTCAGAATCACATTTTGTGACGAAATGTAATTAAACTACAATTTACTACTTCTACCAGCAGCTATAGTGACCATGAGCAATGGTAATCATTTTAAGTAAAACATGTTTTGTATTTTGACACTGCTGATTTCTCCAGGAGATGGTCAGAGAAACTTACGCTAGCCAACAGGAAGTTGTTCTTTGTGTTGCCAAATGTGTTTGTTGTGGTAATTTTTGTTTCTGCACTGTTATTTTGTTTATGCTGTTCTCTCTGGTGGGATTCAAGATTGCAAGAATATATTTAACTATAAGATGCCGACGGTGCATGGGACACATTTACATTACACTGGGAAGTCAGGTAGAGCAGTGGTTCTCAACCTTTTTTCAGTGATGTACCCCCTGTGAATTTTTTTTTAATCCAAGTACCCCCTAATCAGAGCAAAGCATTTTTGGTTGAAAAAAAGAGATAAAGAAGTAAAATACAGCACTATGTCATCAGTTTCTGATTTATTAAATTGTATAACAGTGCAAAATGTTGCTCATTTGTAGTGGTCTTTCTTGAACTATTTGGAAAAAAATATGTAAAAATAACTGGAAAATTGTTGAAAAATAAACAAGTGATTCAATTATAAATAAAGATTTCTACTCATAGAAGTAATCATCAACTTAAAGTGCTCTCTTTGGATATTGTAGTAGAGATCCATCTGGATTCATGAACTTAATTTTAAACATTTCTTCACAAAAAAGAACTTTTTAACATCAATTTATGGAGCATGTCCACAAAAATGAATATTGCATTGTTGCATTTCTTTTCTCAGTTTATGAACTTATATTCATATTTTGTTGAAGTATTATTCAATAAATATATTGATAAAGCTGAATTGTTGCTATTTTTAGAATATTTTAAAAAATCTCACGTACCCCTTGGCATACCTTCAAGTACCCCCAGGGGTACACGTACCCCCATTTGAGAACCACTGAGGTAGAGGGCCACAAAATATGAGTTTGAGACACCTGATTTTTTTTTAGTTTAAAAAACCCACTCCCATCTGTTGTACATTTTGAAAACGAATACAATGGTGGTTGAATATTTTGGAGTGAAACTGTCAATTTTCCACCCAAGCCTTTGTCTTGAGCTTATTTCAACTCAAAGAGTGCATTTATTTTTGGTATTGTTGTGGTTTTAATTTTTAATTTTAAAAAAGGAGTCCATGTCATACACTCCTGATAATGCTCATCCTGTAACTGGTATGCACATTTAATTTTTTTTTTTACCAGCAGAGGGTACTACAATACATACTATTTACATTTATAAAAGTGGTACGGCTACCTCACCTTTGTACTGTATTTGCATTCATACAACCTGCCTTATTACATTTGTATAATCATGTACACAACATATATACATTTTATATACACAATTTCATCATTACATTTTAATTCAACATTATGCAACGTCATTCTTTTTTTTTTTTTTTTACGTTTTAAGATTTTGTTTCTTGTTACCCATAACTCAAGTTGATTTATGCTGTTATGTTGGTCAATAAAAAACGCTCTTATGCTATTTGTATTTGTGTCACTTGGTGGCAGTATAGAGGCAGAGTAGAACTCCAAAGCAATCTTAATATTTTCTGCTAAACAGAGGTGGCTTACCCTTGAATGTGTGTTTCTTTGGAGACACATCTTTCTGGAATATTGTTATATTGCAGGACACACACACATTGAATAGTATAACTCAATTTGGGTTTGAGAACAAGAGCGGAGACACACGCTATTGAGAATGTATTGGTATGCATTGAGGCGGTGTGGGTGGATGATTTGACGACATTGGCTGTATTGTCAGAATGGATGACCCAGCTGGGGAGCGAAGGAGAGCAGAGTCGGGACAAACGTGAATACGCTGCTCATGAGCTTTGAAAAGTGAATTAGGTGAATTGTCATAGAGGCGAGTGGTGCCCTTCGCACAATTGCATGTTAATCAATAGTCCCTTCCTGTTTGGCCCATGGCAGAGCGTATCATGGCTCTGAATTAGAGCATGGAGCACTGTCAGATCAATAGTCATGGACCGCGCAGGCCAGGGGGCAGTAAATAAATGGTTATGCACGGCAGAGGGGAAGTGATTGCGGCTCTGAATGGGCAATTGAGGGCTTAGCTGTGGTTGTACGCTCTGACAGGCGGGTCGCTGTTTGAAAACGTCGACACTGATTTTTCCGACGCCCTTTGTTCATCTGTTTGCCTGTTTTTTTCCATCTCGGGGCGCCCTGGGAGAGAGATAAAGAGGATCTTATCACATTTAATTTGAGCGAGTGTGTGTGCGCACAAAGATGATTACAGACGTCAAGTCACGGCTTTGGCGCGGGAAATAATACTGGCGGTTGACTCATGTTGTTTCTCACGTGACAACTCTATCATGACCATCTCGCTGCAGTGCTTTGTTCGCTGGGGAAATGAGTTCGCCGTAGCTTTTGATCACCCAAAAGCAGTTTGACTTGCGCGTTTAAAGGCCAAACATCTGTGGCTTTTAACTTTATTTTGTAGGGTTTTACAATAGATTGTCATGATCTCACATGACTTTAGGAGTTTCTGTATCATTTTTGCTTTTATTTTTGTTTACCGCTTCCTGTTTGCCCACACCACTTCTCTAGTCTGAGTGCTGGCTCCCTCAACTGTCCCTGATTGGCAATCAGGACACACCTGTCTCTGATCGTCAAATCAGAATACGACATACTTGCCAACCCTCACGATTTTCCTGGGAGACTCCCAAATTTCAGTGCCCCTCCCGAAAATCTCCTGGGGCAACCATTCTCCCGAATTTCTCCCGATTTCCACCCAGACAACAATAATTGGGGCATGCCTTAAAGGCACTGTCTTTCGCGTAGTCTCTCACCTGAAACCTTCACTCCCTAACAGCTGCATGCAAGGACAACCTGTCGTCATGTCCGCTTTTCTTCAATGCAAACAGCGTGCGGGCCCAGTCACATAACATTTATGGCTTTTCACACACACAAGTGAATGCAATTCATACTTGGTCAAAAGCCATACAGGTCATACTGAGGATATCCGTATAAACAACTTTAACACTGTTACAAATATGCGCCACACTGTGAACCCACACCAAATAAGAATGACAAACACATTTCGGGAGAACATCCGCAATCGTAACAACATAAACACAACAGAACAAATACCCAGAACCCCTTTAAGCACTAACTCTTCCAGGACGGTACAATATACACCCCCCCGTCCCCCGCTACCTCCCCAACCCGCCCACCTCAACCCCACCACCCCGCTCCATCTCCCGAATTCGGATGTCTTAAAGTTGGAAAGTATGGAATACAACTATGTTGCACAATTTGCTTCCATGCTGCGTGGAGTTCCCTGTGCTTTTTGCTTTGCTGTGCCTTCACATGCACATTGCCTGCTGTCTCTGCATCCTGGGGTCTCGACCAACAACGCCACACTGAAACATAACAATAATTGTCACACGCACCAAAAATACATTTCTTGAAATTTCCTCTACACTATATTGCTATAAGCATTTGGCCACCCATCCAAATGATGAGAATCAGATGTCCTAATCACTTGGCCCGGTGTATAAAATCAAGCACTTAGGCATGGAGACTGTTTCTACAAACATTTGTGAAAGAATGGGCCGCTCTCAGTGATTTCCAGCGTGGAACGGGCATAGGATGCCACCTGTGCAACAAATCCTGTCGTGAAATTTCCTTGCTCCTAAATATTCCAAAGTCAACTTTATTATAAGAAAAGTGAAGGGTTTGAGGGCAGCAGCAACTCAGCCACCAAGTGGTAGTCCACGTAAGCTGACAGCGAGGGGTCAGTGGATGCTGAAGCGCATAGTGCAAAGACTTTCTGCACAGTCAGTTGCTACAGAGCTCCAAACTTCATGTGACCTTCCAATTAGCCCACGTACAGTATGCAGAGAGCTTCATGGAATGGGTTTCCTCGGCTGAGCAGCTGCATCTAAGCCATACATCACCAATGCAAAGCGTGGGATACAGGGCTGTAAAGCACATCTCCACTGGACTCTAGAGCTGTGGAGACGCCTTTTCTGGGTGATGGATCACGCTTTTCCATCTGGCAATCTGATGGACGAGTCTGGGTTTGGCGGTTGTCAGGAGAACGGTACATTTCGGACTGCATTGTGCCGAGTGTGAAATTTGGTGGAGGAGGAATTATGGTGTGGGTTTAGTTTTTCAGGAGTTGGGCTTGGGCCCCTTAGTTCCAGTGAAAGGAACTTTGAATGCTCCAGGATACCAAAAACATTTGGACAATTCAATGGGATGGCTCTTTAGTTTCCTTTCGTGAGTAAAGGCGGGTGGCCAAATACTTTTGGCAATATAGTGTACATCTGACTATAGCTTTGTCTTAGCCACCCTCAGTGTGACCTGTATGGCTTTTGACCAAGTATGCCTTGCATTCACTCGTGTGTGTGAAAAGCCGTAAATGTTTTGTGACTGGGCCGGCACGCTGTTTGCATGGAGGAAAAGCGGACATGACGACAGTTTGTCCTCACTCAGACACTACAATTTCCAGACTATAGGGCGCACCTTAAAATAAGATTCAACCACCAGATTTTTGGACAAATTTTTGTACACATTTAAATATACACATTGAAACATGAAATATTTACATAAGCATTTTTGTTTATTTACAAGTTTAACAAAAGGCAGTGCCTACTACACAACAGTAGCTGAAGTCAATGAGCACTCTCTTTGTCCTCCTTCTCTTCTTCGGAGTTCGGCCTTAGTGGTGGCGGATTTATGTTTTGTGCGGTGGCTGTTATCTTTTCCGATGGCCTGGTCAATCGTCTTGGGCTTTTAGGCTGCGTCTTGTGTCCTGCCTGATGAGAGTGAGGCCATAATGTGCTAAATGGCTGACTGAATGATAGCGTGAGTGGGTTTGATTTAATGTGAACAATTTCATTGGTCCACCGTGGCCCGTTAGCCAATTTCATTGGTCTGATGTGACGAGGCTAAATTTATCGACAGCATGTGAAGCTTGTGAACCCAGTAAAATCCATAAATTAGCTGCACTTGTGTGTAAAGTGCAGGGTTCAAAGCGTGGGAAAAAGTAGTGGCTTGTAGTCCGGAAATTACAGCACATAACATCTTGGCAGAGGTAATTAATCAAAGGATAATGAAATCCTCTTATCTGTGTGTGTATGTTTTGTTCATTTGTCGCTTCCAAACGGGCCGGAATTACTCTTTGCTGTTTTACAGCAGAATGAAATACACCGCGGGAAACCTCTTGTTAGTAGTCTACACTCTTTAAGTAAACGCTCTAATGCAGCAATTTCTAAAGAAAAAATTAAAATTAAGTCCCATGGAGGAGTGTCTCGTAGCTTTTAGAAGAAGCACTTTTTGACAGGCGGTGTTTTATATGTAGCCTCCCACACTTGGAATACTATCCATCCTCTAATTAAATAGGTGATCTGCACACTCTCAGCTCATTTATCAAACCTCTTAATAGCTGCTGGAAAATCAAACCTGCTCCCACAAGCCAACATAAACCAACTTGAGTTTTTTCTCTACTTTTTGAAAATATTTTTACTTTATTGATTATATCATCAATGTGCTACTGAAGCTGTTATTGTATATGTTCTATTTTGTTTTCTTTAAACTGTCATTTTATTATATTGTATGGAATGCTGTTATTTTTTTTTTTTACATCTTTCCTTTTATTTCTTGGACGATGGGAAAAAAGCACTGCGTGATTTTAAGATATATGTTTATTTCTATGCCCTGTCCCTTCCAAATAAACAAATATGAAATGAAACATGAAATCGCAGTAAATGACTTGCTTGCAGGGCAGCCCCAGGCTAGTTGGGGGAATTTGGTCGATGCCTTTTAAAGTACTGAATTCAGTACCCGCCCCCAACCAAGGGAAGTATCAATGTTATTAGATCTATATCTTTATTTTTTCATTGTTTTTGTTGTGTTTTATGTTATACTTTCAGGGGAAAAAACTTAGTACAAAGCAATATGTGATATTGACTCTGTTTTGCTCCAACAATTGTATGTAATAAAAAAGAATAAGGAACTAGTTCAAACATTGTGCTGATGTTAAACTGCCAATAGCACTCACCATAAATAAAGTGAACAACTTGCAGTCAATACATGATTGGTATCGGTATGGGCCCATGCAGGCATGTGGTTTTTTTCCATCCATAGTCGGAAAATCCGTCTTTTCTATCTCTCAATCAATCAACCAAAGTTTATTTATATAGCCTTTAATCACAAGTGTCTCAAAGGGCTGCTCAAGCCACAATGACATCCTCTGCTCAGATTCCACATCAGGGCAAGAAAAAACTCAACCCGATGGGATACAATGAGAAACCTTAGAGGGGACCGCATATGTGGTCATCTTGAGTGGAGACAGGTCAGCAGTGCAGAGACGTCCCCAACTGATGGACAGATGAGTGGTCCACTGCGGGTCCTCTCCACACAGGAGAGGGGGGCAATACTAAAAAAAATATTTTTCATTTTTTATAACCTGCAATGTGTGCTAAAATCTTGATCTGTCTCTTTGCCATACCTGCCAACAATTACGGTTTTCCCGTAATGAATACGGTTTTTGGTAATCCACTGGTAAAAACTGCGGTTTGCCATAAAAACAATTATAAACTTAAAAATCGAAGCTATGTTGCGAAGCAACTCCACGGGCAGGGGACAACATATACAGGAAACATCAATGATGATTGGTTGGTTTATGTATAAGAAAATCCATGATTGGTTGGTTGGTTTGCTATGATGAGTCACTATTGGTTAAGATTTGGGCAAAACATTAGGGACAGGCCAATCAGAGGCAAGATAGGGCAGAAAGGGAAATCTCAACAGACATCCCAAATGATGACAAGAGTCATCCATGTGTGTTCTACATGGAAGAGGTGGAATACACATTTAATTCACACATAATTGTGGTGACTTTTGCTACAGTGTAGCCTGTCTAAATGCTGCTTTTCATTTTTACTTTACAAGACAGTAGCTGACATTTCGTTCATTGTTTCTACTGTTTGTATTTTGACATTGAATAGTTGAATCATTTTGAAACATAAACAAGATGATTGCAAGATATTTGTCCCCTCACCTTATTTTCCAGTCTTGTTCATGAATTCTAAAGGCCTTAGTGGCCACATGTGTGGACAGCACCTTTTATCTCTTATTTCGAAAATTGTGTGCACTACCGAATTGGGGACTTATGGCCACTTATGTGGACACTTATACTGCTATCTGGTGGTGTCAGAAGAGTATAACATACAATGGAATTTGGGGAAAAAAAGTGTAAAAATAAAAATTAGCATGTTACTACACATGAAGTACACAACTCATGGACTAAGTACATCATATCAAAAGATGATTCTTAGTTTTTATTCTAATTAGAGTCCAATAAGCCCAAATAGCAAAGAAAAATACAAAAAGCATGTAAACAAACAGCTTGGGCCTTAAGAGGTTAAGTTCAAATCACATGCCTGCCCATGTCACGAATGGATGATGGGAATTAGCAGCTGGAAACCCTGATTGGAGCATTCCTAATTATGATGTCATTAAAATAATCCATAGGCTCCAGCGACCCCGAGAGGACTAAGCGGTAGAAAATGGATGGATGGATGGAAAACAATTAAAAAGAAAAAAAAAAAAGAGTAAAATGTATGTAACGAGCATACATAAAATGAGAATAAAAGGAGGGCATTTAATAAATGTAAAAATACCTGGTGTTTGAGCACATAAACGAACAGCTGGTAACGGCAAGTTGGCTCTCGTGGTTCACTTAAAGAGAGCCGTTCAATAGACTCAGTTTGTTCGCTGACATCGCAGCTCTGATAGCGAACCATTAAAAGAGACCTATTATGTAAAACCAACTGTTTCTAGCTGATATACAAGCTGATGTGTATTTGGGATCTGCATAAGTCCCGAAAATTTGAAATCAAAACATGGAGGCGTTGCATTTACAAAAAATCTGGCCTTCTTTCCCAGCAGGGACGAGACATTAAAACAATGTTGAGAACTTAAGTCCTGATATTGAAACGTAACGTTGGAACACGCTTTTTGACGACTCTTAATCAATGTTGGGTTCCGACGTTGATTTGACTTTGAAATTTGGTAATTTCCCAACCAATATTCTACAACACAAATACAACTGTGGGGAGGCGCAGCCGACGGGCCGACGGCGGGGCAGGGCACGCTGCAGCCCTGCCCAAGATGGCGACAACGAGGCGGAGAATGCGGATGAGCGGAGAGGCGGGGCGTACCGGGAGCGACGCCGCTGCAATCAAATTCAGGTGCGTGGCTCACACATCGGGAAATTATTAACATTTCTCCTGACAATGTATAAAAGAGGCGAAGGAGGAGAGAACAGGGAGGAAGAGTTGGAGAGTCCGCGGCACATGCAACGCAAGAGCGACAGGGAGAAGACGGCGACGATGATAGATAGATAGAACCTTTATTTAACCAGATAAGAAACCCATTGAGATCAAGATCTCTTTCACAAGGGTGACCTGGCCAAGAGGTCAACAGCACATGTCACAGAGCAGTTTAAAAAAAGTAATTCATTAAGACATACATTTTAAAATACATAAAAGACAACTGTAAAACAAAGATTTACACCTTTTAAAAACACAGGCACTGAGCAAAAATCTCTTGCTCTCTGTCCCTCAGGACAGAACGGAAGGCTCCAAATGGAATTAGTTCAGTGAGTTTCAGTTTTTTCTGCAATGCATTCCATGCCATAGGGGCAGCAATGCCAAAAGCTCTTTTGCCAAATCCAGTCCGTACATGGGGAACAGTTAAAACATACAAATTGTTAGAACGTAACGCATAAGAGCTGTTTTTTCTTTGTAACAAAGTACACAAGTATGGAGGTATTAAACCTAAAAGAGCTTTATAAATGATGGTCAGCCAATGTGTGTATCTGCGTGCACTCAATGAAGATAAGTCTGACTTAATATACGGTTGACAGTGGTGGGTGAGACTACGACAGCCAGTAACGAATCTTAGTGCTGAGTGAAAAACAGTGTCCAAGGACTGGAGGCATTTAGATGAAGCACTAAAATAAAGCACGTCTCCATAATCAATTACGGGCAAGATAGTCGTTGTCACCAATTTTTTGAGAGAGAAGCAGTATTTATTTCTG
Organism: Nerophis ophidion; assembly: GCF_033978795.1. Taxonomy (NCBI): domain Eukaryota; kingdom Metazoa; phylum Chordata; class Actinopteri; order Syngnathiformes; family Syngnathidae; genus Nerophis; species Nerophis ophidion. The sequence continues at coordinate 55,840,384 of NC_084617.1, read as the reverse complement.
AAAAGGAAACAAAGCTTTACCCTAAGCTTAGAGACCAAGTTGTTAATATGGGCTTTAAATGAAAGCTCCTGATCAAGAGTAAAACCCAAATACTTGTAATTTAAGACCTGCTCTATAGGGTTTCCATTTGAAAGCGACCGAAGAGCGAGCAGCAGAGGAGGAGCTGAAAAGACTTGATTTATTGAGAGAATAAACAAGTCAAACCTGCAAAGCAATGTCCTTCCTGAATGGTACATGCAACCCGCACGACGACGACAGGAGGCCGTCACAACAAAGTTTATTCGATGTCAGGTTGTGACGGTGATTTGACCATTTAAATGTGGTCATTTCGCAAACAAAAACGTGGACATCAACGTTGTCTCAGTTTACAAACAACTGTTATTCAACATTGTTTCAAAGTCAGTTTTTGAGGACATATATACCACCGTTGTATCCTAGTGGGTTCATACTTCTTCCAAACAGTCCGTTTGGAATTTTGTTCAAGTGTAATGTCAGCAGATTATCCATATATGGTAGACATTTACCCAGACATCCTTGCGCGAGTCGGCCAATTGAAAGTTATGTAAAACGGGCTGTGCCACACCCTCATGACCACAATGAAACCCAATGAAGACAATGGTCTGTCACCACACTAACGTTCAGGCTCATTTCAATCCAATCCAATCCACTTTATTTGTATAGAACATTTAAACAACAGAACTATTTCCAAAGTGCTGCTCAGCAATATTAAAAACAATATTCAAATATTATCCTTAGCTCCACCAATGACTGAATAAAAAACAAAAACAAAAAAAAATACAAACCAATAAAAAAAAATGATTAAAAGCAATTTTTAAGGGTAAAACCAATTAAAACAATAAATAGAAATTAAAATTTTAAAAACAGAGTTCATGCACTCATTTCTAGCAACTCAAGCAGTGTTAAAAGCCAAAGAATAAAAGTTTAATAATTTATCCTCTGAAGGCATTAGTGGCCACATGTGTGGACAACACCGTTTAGCTCTTATTTCCAAAATTGCGTACACTACTAAATTGGGGTCTTATGGCTACTTATGTGGACACTTATACTGCCATCTGGTGGTGTCAGAAAAGTATAACATCCATAAATATACATACATTAAAAAAAATAAATTAGCATGTCACTACACATGAAGTACACATTTGTGTACTAATGGACTAAAGTACATCATACCAAAAGATGATTTTTAGTTTTTATTCTAATTAGGGTCCAATAAGCCCAAATAGCAAAGAGAAATAAAAACAAGCATGTAAACAAACAGCTTTGGGCTTAAGAGGCTAAAGTAAAAAATGCCTCACTTTTAACTTTTAGGGTTCGCGGCAATGGGCCTTCCAACTGTGAAGAAGTCGCTCCGGGTGCGTGCAAAAATGAGCCCTACCGTACTTCAACCGCAAACTTTCACAAAAAGATGGATTTGCCTTAAAACTACTTTTTAAAGGTAAGCTCAGTGCTAACTATCTCTGGCAATGGAGGAGACAATGAAACGGTAAGTAGGTTAGAAATGTGTGAACGATAAGTTAACACAATTTGTTGTGTAGCCAGCTTAGCCTTTTACCGCAAAGACAATAGCATCACTGTCGTCCGGCAAAATAAGGATCGTTCTAAAAACTTATTTGAATTAGATCAGTGTTTGGCTGTGTTTGACAATGACAGAGTAAGTTTTATAATCCTTAATTATGGTCACGGTGTTGCTGGTGTCGCACAAGAGCTTGTAGCATGCCTTTTAGCCTTAAATCTATATTTGTTTACAACTCAAAGTGAAATTATTTACATGATAAAGAATATAAAAGCCTGTTTATTGTCAATACACGCATGTATACATCCAGGATCTAGCATTAGAAAGTTAGACTAGGTCGAAGTTTAACCTTAGTCAGGGAATAAATCCAGACCTGTACATTAGCCGGGTTTTGCTCTTCATTCCTCCGCTCGCATTTTCGCCTCCTTCCTTGTTGGCGACAACAAACCACGGTAAGCCGCTAAGCTCGCTATATCGCCTGGGATGTTGTGTTGTGTTTTGGTGAAGGTCACTCAAAACAGATGGCTGGTGGTGGTCACTTAAGGACCACCATTACACGCTGTGTAGACCACAAGGAGGTGTTTTTTAATATAGAAACAACAAATCATGATGTGACCATTTTAAAGGGGAACATTATCACAATTTCGGAAGGGTTAAAACCAATTGAAAATTAGTTCCCAGTGGCTTATTTTATTTTTCAAAGTTTTTTTTCAAAATTTTACCCATCATGAAATATCCCGAAAAAAGACTTTAAAGTGCCTGATTTTCACTATCTGTAAAACCACCCATCTATTTTCCTATGACGTCACATAGTGATACCAATACAAACAAACATGGTGGATAGAACGGCAAGATGTAGCGACATTAGCTCGGATTCAGACTCAGATTTCAGCGGCTTAAGCGATTCAACAGATTACGCAGGTATTGAAACGGATGGTTGGAGTATAGAGGAAGATAGCGAAAACAAATTGAAGAAGAAACTGAAGCTACTGAGCGAATAGCTATTGAAGCTATTCGACGATCGCCTTCTAACCAACGATTGCATCTTTTGACCACTGGAGCAATTTAAATCTTTCGATTGGTAAGGGTTTGTTTGGCATTAAATGTGGGTGGAGGGAAAGGCTGGGTGCAAATATAGCTACATATGTACATACAGCAAGCCTAAATAGCATGTTAGCATCGATTAGCTGGCAGTCATGCCGTGACCAAATATGTCTGATTAGCACATCAGTCAATAACATCAACAAAACTCACCCGTTGTGATTTCGTTGACTTTATCGTTGGAAATGCATCTGCTTTGAGTGTCGCAGGATATCCACACATTCTTGCCATTTCTGCCATGATAGCATCAATTAGCATGTCGTGCTAATCGATGCACACTCCACGTAAATCAACTTGAATACGTCCCTGATCGTTTGTTACACCCTCCGACAACACACCGACGAGGCATGATGTCTCCAAGGTACGGAAAACAGTCAAAAAAACGGAAAATAACAGAGCTGATTTGACTTGGTATGTGTAATGTGTTTGCGAAAATGGTGAATTGCTTCCTGTTGTAACGTCACGGGTGAAAGGTCATCGCTCCGACAGCGAACAATTGAAAGTCATTTAAATCGCCAAATTCACCCTTTTAGAGTTCGGAAATCGCTTAAAAAAACATATGGTCTTTTTTCTGCAACATCAAGGTATATATTGACGCTTACATAGTTCTGGTAATAATGTTCCCCTTTAAGAACATCTACATGAGCGTTGTTCTACATTTTCCAGGCCAAGGACCTCCTTGTTGTTGTGCAATACTAACGATATTCAAATAATAACAATATGGTGCCGCTAATAGGTAGCTGGAAAATAATGCTCTAATTGATAGCTGGTAACTGGCATGCTAATCACTAGCTGACAACTAACGCATTCGTCTGCAGCTGACAACTAGTGTGTTATTTGCTAGCTGGTAACTAGAGCGCTAATCGAAAGGTACTCTAATTGCTAGCTGACAACTAACGCATTCATCTCTAGCTGACAACTAGCGCGTTACTTGCTGGTTGGCAACTAGTGTGTTCTTTGCCGGGTAACAACTAGCATGTTAATTGCTAGCTGGCAACTAAATCACAAATCAAAAGGTGAAACATGACGCTAATCACTAGCTGACAACTAGTGCACTACTTGCTAGCTGTCAACTGGTGTGTTATTTGCGAGCTAGTAACTAGAGCGCCAAATGCTAGCATGTTAATAGCTAGCGGACAACTTGTGCATTAATCACTAGCTGGCAACTAGTGCACCAATCGCTAGCTGATAACGTTAATCGTTAGCTGGTTAATAGATGGCTAACTGCTAGGTAAAATTAACACGCTGATCGCTATCTGACAACTACTGCACTCAATGCTAGCTGATAACTAGAACATTATTCATTGGCTGGCAAATAGGGCGGTAATCGCTAACTGACAGCTAATTGCTAGCTGACAACTATAGCGCTAATCGTTAGCAAACAACTATGGTTTTAGGTGCCATTCGACAACTAGTGCATTAATCACTAGCTGGTAACTAGAGCCCTAACTGTTAGGTAACACGTAGCATGGTAATTGCTAGCTGACAACTAGTGCACCAATCGCTAGCTGATAACGTTAATCTTTAGCTGGTAAATGGAGCGTTAACTGCAAGGTAAAATTAGCACGACAATTGCTAGCCGACAACTACTGCACTCAACGCTAGTTGATAGCTAGAACGTTATTCATTGGATGGCAACTAGAGCGGGAATCGCTAACTGACAGCTAATTGCTAGCTGACAGCTAATTGCTAGCTGACAACTATAGCGCTAATTGTTAGCAAACAACTATGGTTTTAGTTGCCAGCTGACAACTAGTACATTAATTACTAGCTGGTAACTAGAGCACCAACTGCTAGGTAACAAGCAGCATGGTAATTGCTAGCTGACAACTAGTGCACCAATCGCTAGCTGATAATGTTAATTGTTAGCTGTTAAATGCAGCTCTAATTGGTAGATAAAATCAGCACGATAATCACTAGCTGACAACAACTGCACTCATCGCTAGCTGACAACTAGAACATTATTCATTGGCTGGCAACTCGAGCGGTAATCGTTATCTGACAGCTAATTGCTTACTGAAAACAAATACTCTATAATTGTTAGCTGGCATCTCGAGCACTAATCGCTTTTTGACAACTCGAGTGCTAATCGTTAGCTGCCAACTAGAGTGCAGATGTACTAATCGTAAATGCTAACATATAAAATCCAAAGTATTCATGTAATCATTGAATCACATTAAACTACACTACTGTGTGTTGGTATGTATTAAAACTAAAGATATCCGATAATGGCTTTTTTGCCGATATTCTGATATTGTCAAACTTTTAATTACCGATATCAAACGATACCGATACATACAGTCGTTGAATTACCACGTTATTATGCATAATTTTGTTGTGATGCCCCGCTGGATGCATTAAACTATGTAACTTTACCATGAATTGATGAACGTGGACAAGTTGAAAAACGTATTCGGGTGTTACCATTTAGTGGTCAATTGTACGGAATATGTACTGAACCGTGCAACCTACTAATACAAGTTTCAATCAATCAATCAAAAACAAGGTTTTCCAAAATAAGAGAACAACTTCAACTCCAGTTATAGAAAAAAGTTCCAACATGGCACTGCCATATTTATTATTGAAGTCATAAAGTGCATTATTTTTTTTAACATGCCTCAAAACAGCAGCTTGGAATTTGGGACATGCTCTCCCTGAGATTATCCTGATACCCACTACAACTATGGCATACTTGCCAACCTTGAGACCTCCGATTTCGGGAGGTGGGGGGTGGGGAAGAGGCGTGGTTTGGGTGGGGGGCGTGGTTAAGAGCGGATGAGTATAATTCACCCACTCGAGTATTTCATATATATATAAATATATGTATGAAATACTTGCCTTTCAATGAATTCTAGCTATATATATTTATTTTATTATATATATAAATAAAATAAATAGTTGAATTTCAAACGGCAGCTATCAAATACACAGTAATAAAAACACAGTTGTTCTACTCGCTGTAAGGCGCTTGCTGGTTATTAAAAAAACAACACTTACCTTTCACTATTTGAGTAACCTTTGTTCTGCCATTTGCGTACTGGCGAGAGTCACTTGCAGTCAGGTGCCCAACACCACGTAAATCGTTGGCCAATCTAAAAGCAACCCCATAACGCTATAGCCAACATTCACCAGGAGATGGCATTAGACAACATAGAATTACTCTATTACAGACGACGTCGCCATGGCTGTAACTTCCTCGTTCTTCTGCTTCGTCTCCTTGTGTGTGCAGTTTTTTATAAAAAAAATCTGAAGATGTAACGTGATTGGGCAGGCAAGCTGTTTATATAACAGGAAAGCGGACGTGAAAACAGGCTGTCCCCACTCATGTCCGCATGGAGCTAGAGGGGGCGTGAATTTCGGGAGATTTCCGGGAGAAAATTTCTTCCGGGAGGTTTTCAAGAGAGGCGCTGAATTTCGGGAGGGTTGGCAAGTATGAACTATGGAAAATACTAAAATTTGACTTTCACAAAGTGCATTATAATTATTATTATTTTTTAAACATGCCTCAAAACAACAGCTACAAACACAATTGAAGGCACACAGCTTCAGTCCAGAGTATCCGTCCGTGTTTTAAGGGATATGTACCGCTCCGTACAGCGGCCTTTTAAAAAAGTCCTTAATTTTGCTTTTTGAAACCGATACCGATAATTTCCGATATTACATTTTAAAGCATAAATCATCTCTAATTAAAACTATTTACATTTGTGGAAAAATTGCAGAGGGAAATATAAAAACACATATTTTAAAAAAAGTCAACCAAATATTTCCCAGCCCTCCTGAAGTGTCTTTGTGGACTCACCGGGGGTGGCGGACCCCCTCTTGTGTAAAAAAAAACAAAAAACACCCTACATTTCAGTCTCAATGTTGTTTTTCAGTTTGGAGGCAAAATATGCTGGCCAAACACCACCTCTCCAACATCACCAACTGGAGAGAAAACAACATCAAAGGAAAAAAAATAAGGTGAGTGTGGTAGCTCAGCGAGCTCTCAGATTACCATAAAGAACATTTCAAAAAAGGACCACAGTGCTTGTGATCATCTGTCACAGGCGTCAGATCGCGCTGAATCAGGACAGAAATTACAAAAGAAACGTTCCTGTATTCCGTCTTTTCTTACGAGAGCAACTCCACAGCACGGTGACAAATAATCACACTTGATAGCGGCTGCTGGAGTTTTTTTTATTTTCCCTTCTTCTTCTTCTTCTTCTTCTTCCCTACCAGGCGTGCAAACTGTCACTTCTGTGATAAATGCAGACTCCTGTGTCCCTGCTTGCAGACTTGCATCAAGCATGTGCTCACAATCTGTAAGACCAAAGCTGTAGTTGTGGACTGCGTGAGCAAAGACTTTCCCTCTTTATCTGGGCTTTACCTGATGCACGATTTATAGGCCTGGTATATTCTGCAGGGCTCTAACTTAGGCCAGCATCCTAAAAACAATGTGATGCAGGTGAGCAGACGTTTGTGTTTGCGCTGCAGAACAACAACAAAAAAAACTATATATATATATATATATATTTTTTTTTTTTATGTTTGCCTATCATTCACAATCCCCTATGTGAGACACCACTTCTTTCTTTTTTTTATGCATTCTAAATCGTTAAAAAAAAGCTAGCAATAGGTGGCTAACAATGCAGGTACCGTATTGTTCGGACCATAAGGCGCACTGCCGATCATACAAACGATGCACCGGATTATAGGGCGCATTAAAGGGGTCATATTATGATTTATTTTTTTTTCTAAATGAAAAACACTAGTGTGCAGTCTGGTGTGTTGTGGGAGATGAACTATTTTCACCTACCGTATTTCTGTAATGACTGATTAGCATAGTAATGCCGGGTTTGTCCCTCCGTGGATGCGTCGACAAGAACACAGTAATGGTAAGTTTAAATTATTTATTTAACTTAACAAAAGCAGGCTACGAACAAAAATACTGGAGCTAACAGACAAAATAAACCAAGAGCGCTAGCATAAAAGCTAGGAATAGAAAACAGAAAAACTAAGACTGGCACGAAGGCACACAAAAAGGAAAAACAATTCATCAGCGTGACAGCTGTAATAAAACAAAGGCTTAGCGTGAAAAGTTAGTGAGAATATACATACGTGAAGTGAGTCGATACTGTTGCTCAAAGGCAAATTATGAACCCAGACTGAACAAAGAAAAGAGGAAGGCTCATATAGGGAGTAATCAAGGAGAACCAGGTGTGTGTAGAAAACAAGGAGCAGGTGAAATCAATGTGTAACCAAGGTGACTGACAAAACAGGAAGGAAGATGGTCAGATGGAGAGTGAGACAATGGAACAATAAACAATATGTGAAGATCAGAGTAACGGATCGCAACAATTTCCTTGAATAGCCGCCGGGACGCTAATTTATTTAAAACCTCTTCTCACTCCTGCGCTGATTCAAGGCATGCAGTAAAAGTAAGCAGGCGCTAATAATTTTAAAACCTCTTTTCACCCCTGCGCTTACCAATGGCATGCAGTAAAAAATTGAGTGTGATGTAAGGATACCATCATGAAAAGCACATTTAATAAAAAAAAAAAAACGTTATTATGGTTATTATTTTCAGCACCAAAGGCTAGGAATAACCTACAATTGAATATTCAACTTAAAACCCTTGTTGGGACGGTATAGCTCGGTTGGTAGAGCGGCCGTGCCAGCAACTTAAGGGTTGCAGGTTCGATCCCCGATTCTGCCATCCTAGTCATTGCCTTTGTGTCCTTGGGCAAGAGACTTTACCCACCTGCTCCCAGTGCCACCCACACTGGTTTAAATGTAACTTCGATATTGGGTTTCACTATGTAAAGCGCTTTGAGTCACTAGAGAAAAAGCGCTATATAAATATAATTCACTTCACTACATCAAATGAGTTTAAAGCTTCTGTAAAATGATTGCAGTCTACCTTGTCTGTATGCACATGTGTCATTTGAGCAAATTTTAATGTTGTAAATGTGATGCGTTATGTGTTGTTTACTGTTTTTAATGTAACCTTGCTGCTGCCCTCTTGGCCAGGTCTCCCTTGGAAAAGAGATATTTGATCTCAAAGGGATTTTGCCTGGTTGTAAAGGCTGCCAGTAAATAAAAAATTAATGAAAGGTGGTTTTACCTTGGCTTGTAAATGAGATCCATGCCGGCTCCTTCTGATCAGGGGCATCGGTGGCTTGTTTATAGAAGTATTCCTTATCTTTCTTCAGTTTTAAAAAGTCTCTCAGGAAGCTGCTATCGGACCGCTGCTATCAGTTAGCTCGGGTGTGGGCGACTTCCCTCTCGTTCTGCTCCGTGGGTGATCTTTTTATCCCAGGACCACTAAGAAAGGACATGGCTTGAGCAGTTTGACTTTGTTTATTTTTCAATAAAACCTCAGTCCAGGTCGCTCTCCCGCTCGCTCGCCGGTATCTTGGGGAGGGCTACAGCTAGCGTGAACTAGCATGCCCCGCCTGTCTATCGGACCGTAGGCTCCACAGGTATAATTAATAAAACATAGCTGCTTACTGTTCTTTTTAGCATACCCGTATTCAGTAGCTTGGACCTTCAATCCTATTGAATAGCTCTTAAACTTTTTCCCTTTATGCGATTTCAAATTGTTGAAATAAGCCTCTGCCATTTTGAAAATGATGACAGGGGAAGTGTCACTCGTCACGTCACAAATTTGACCCGGCGGTAATACTAAGCATGCGCTAATAATTTTGCGAAGCGAGTTTGACCTGGCAGTAATTAAAGGCAGGCGCATATTACATGCCCGGCGGTAATTCAAGGAAATACGGTATTTAGGTCAAAAATATTTTTTGTTGAGTGTCGGTGCTGTCTAGAGCTCGGCAGAGTAACCGTGTAATACTCTTCCATTTCAGTAGGTGGCAGCTGGTAGCTAATTGCCTTGTAGATGTCAGAAACAGCGGGAGGCAGGGTGAAGGTAAAAAGGTATCTAATGCTATAACCAAAAATAAAGAAAAGGTGAGAGCCCATAGGAAATGGGATTAAAGCATAGGGAAGGCTACGCAGAACACAACTTAAACTGAACTGGCTAGAGTAAACACAAACAGAATTCTAGACGACAGCAAAGACTTACTGTGGAGCAAAGACGGCGTCCACAAAGTACATCTGACCATGACTTGACAATCAACAATGTCCCCACCAAGAAGGATAAAAACAACTGAAATAGTCTTGATTGCTAAAACAAAGCAGGTGCGGGGAATAGCACTCAAAGGAAGACAAAAAAGAGAAAAAGCTAGCAAAATAAGAGCGCAAGACAAGAACTAAAACACCACACAGGTGGTGACAGTACACCAACTTTGAGACAAGAGCTATAGTGATGCATGCTTGGTTATGCTTTATAGTCATATCCAACAATTGCGATAACGACTTTTTACCGTCAATTGAGTTTAGTTTAAGAATTTCTGCTGGTGGTGTGCCACTGGATTTTTTTCAACACAAAAAATGTGCCTTGGCTCAGAAAAGGTTGAAAAACAATGCTCTACAAACATGTAACGGTGGGTCTTTGGTCAAAATGTTGCTTGATCAATGGTGATGGAGGGAATACTGCGGGGAACACACAGGACATATATGTTGTTCTATTGCTGTTGTTGTTTTTGTTGTTATTGTTGTGTTTGCTGTTGTTGTTTTTTGTCTCTCTGTCTAATCCCCCCCTGTCTTCCGTTTTTTTTCTCTTTCTATCCCCTCCTGCTCCGGCCCGGCTGCACCAAATGATAATATAAATACATTTAATGAAGTCAAATTCAAATAAGGCAACAAGAGAAGTATCCTAAACTTCTCTTTTGTAAAGTAAATCTGAACAGCCGATATGGGCATCTACATCAACTATATGATTTGCCTGAGAAGCTCAACAGGACAAAAAAAAAAAAAAAAAAAAAAAAAAACACAGGACATATAAGACAAAGGGCAGAGGGAAAGCACAGAGAGCAGGTACGAGGAGGCAAATCAGAGACGGGATGCTAACTCCGAGGAGTGAACTACGTTCCGGCAATGGATCTTTATCAGAACCCAGTGCGCTGATTGCTGATCGCCTGCAGCCGTGCAGGTGCGTGGCCGCGATGCGGAAAGAGCGAGCAGGTGCGTGTGTCGGGGCGCTTGTTGCAGATGGCATGAGGGATTGCGCATGCGCCGTGACAGTTATGGCCGTTGGCTAGGGAAATCCATAAATGAACCGCAGCATGGGAAAAATTTAACGGCTTACAGTCCAGAAAATACGGTAGTCACACTAAGTGGTTCATTGGCGTACCACTTGATGGAGCCCCGGTACTACCAGTAACAATCACTGCTCCAAAAGTTTTGTCTGGTCTCTTCAGGTAAGCACTTTTATTTACTTGTGTTTTTCCACTTCAGTGAAACGCTAATGAGCGTGTCTTGCTAACGATTCATATGCAGATGAGCGCGTTTGATGCCGGGATGCTACCGCGTGCACGCTTGCCTTTGTTTAATAAAGAGTCTTTGGCGTCTGCTTTAAGGCGGCACGCACAAGGTCGGTGCCCACCACGTCCTGCTGGTAATGAGACTCCAGCTCTCAGCATCGGTTAGCCTTTTCTCCCAAATGATGTAACGTGCGAAAGGTGAGTCAGCGACAGAATAAAGGTCTCCTCTGAGTCCTGCAGCCTAAGTGGGAGCTCATTATGATTTGATGGAAGCGGAAGCCGTCTCAACACTATGAATGGCAGAATTTCCTTTCCTGCGTGTGTGTTTTACTGCCATAAATGAAAGGTCTACGTGTTTATTTTTCTACCTACGAGTGCAGTGTGAAAACGGCAAGAACCGAGCTGAGCTGATGGCTGAATATGAGATTCTGGAGTCGTGTGGCGATATCCAAGCAGAACTTCATTTGCATGAACCCCGCGGATAAGAACTGAGGGGAAAAAAAATGACCTCTGTATTGTTAGACCGTCTTTCAATCTGAATCGTGGGGAATGAGAAACGGCCACATCAATTTAAAGAAAAAAAAGAAAAAAAAAAAAGGCATCTTTGGCTGGCTTTATTCAAGCAAGCCTCCTGTGAAGAATTATATTGCAGTCTGGATTAGGTTGGAATAAATGTCGGTGTAGGCGTGCAGACATGGAAAGTCTCCGTGTTGCTTGCTGACTAAACGAGCTGGCACAGAAAATAGCAATATGTTATGTCTGTGCTCATAAACAATGTAGGAAATTGAATTTGACCCCAAGGATTAAGAATATGTTGCATCTTTTTTGGGTCTTTGCTGCCATAGGTGACCTCATCCAATTTGAAATATCGTTTCATTTGAGCACTTGCCTCCCAAAACCAACCCTTCTCCTGTGTGAAAACTGTACATTATAGAAAATATCAGCAATTACTGACTGACTTTAAGAATACTCTAGTGCAGTGGTTCTCAAATGGGGGTACGCGTACCCCTGGGGGTTCTTGAAGGTTTGCCAAGGGGTACGTGAGATTTTTTTTAAATATTCTAAAAAATAGCATCAATTAAAAAATCCTTCATAAATATATTTATTGAATAATACTTCAACAAAATATGAATGTAAGTTCATAAACTGTGAAAAGAAATTCAACAATGCAATATTCATTTTTGTGGACATGTTCCATAAATAATGATGTTAAACATGTCTTTTTTTTGTGAATAAATGTTTAGAATTAAGTTCATGAATTCAGATGGATCTCTATTACAATTCCCAAAGAGGGCACTTTAAGTTGATGCTTACTTCTATGTGTAGAATTTTTTTTATATAATTGAATCACTTGTTTATTTTTCAACAAGTTTTTGGTTATTTTTAAACTTTTTTTCCAAATAGTTCAAGAAAGACTACCACAAATGAGCAATATTTTGCACTTTTATAAAATTTAATAAATCAGAAACTGATGACATAGTGCTGTATTTTACTTATTTTTCTCTTTTTTCAACCAAAAATGCTTTGCTCTGATTAGGGGGTACTTGAATTTAAAAAATGTTCCCAGGGGGTATATCACTGAAAAAAGGTTGAGAACCACTGCTCTAGTGTCATACATACCAAGGTCTCTGCAAAGAATGGGATTACACTGTCCAATCTAAAGTCTTAAAGGGGAACTGCACCTTTTGGGGAGTTTGCCTATCATTCATAATCTTTATGTTAGACAATATTCTCTGTTTTATGCAATCTAAATTGTAGAATGTAATCTTGCATCTTTATGCGTGTTTGTTCTCCCGGGATGCAGATGGACAACTCCGGACAAATCGTGAAGGTAGGGGAGGATTTATTACTCATAAATCATACACCGTGGATACAAACAGAAGAAAACAAAACAAAAGGGATGCATACCAATCACATGGGAAGCCAAGGTAACCAAATAGCACAGGAATCATAAACTCAGAAACCAGAATACCAACGTAACTGCTGCAAATGCAAACAATGAAGCCAGACAGAGTGTTGCGAGCAACGCGAATAAATACAGTAGCTCTCTGATTAGTGCTCTACAGCAGGTGAGCGTGCCAACAAGGTAAACCCAATTAATACCAATGGAAGCCAAAACAAACTCAGAGGTGCACAAAACAGGAACTAAGGGAGTCCAAAACTAACAGAACATAACTAAACAAAACATGATCTGGCTTGGGCCATGGATCATGACTATATACCATATACTGTGTACATATATATATACATATATATGTATATATATATACATATACACATATATATATATATACATATACACATATATATATATATATATACATATACACATATATATATATATATATATACATATATAAATATATATATACACACACACACACACACACACAAACATATGTATGAACACACATACATATATATACATACACACACAAACATATATATAAAGACACATACATATATAAATATATATGTGTGTGTATACACACATATACATTCATATATATACAAATACATACATATATATATAAACATATATATATATGTACACATATACATGTTCATATGTATATATATATAAACATATATGTATATATGTATTCATCTATATACAGTACATAAATATATATATGTATGTATGTAAATATATATATATATACATTAGCCTTCTGTTGAAATGTAGAAAAAATTGCTTCACATTCAAGCCAGTTTAGCGACGCGGCTAGCAATGCTTGCCCTCTCCTCCTCTTCTTCTCCAAACATTAATGCTACATTTTAGAAATATCGGTATTGCTTTATGTATCATATGTAAACATATATCGACATTTAGACATTTGTCCATCGATTCATAAATTGTCCACGTTCTAATTGTGATGTGTAAAAAAATAGAAAATAAAAAAATATCATTTTCCCCACCTCGGCTGAGGAGTGAGAATTATGAGTAATTAATCATCTTAAAAGGGGACACAATTCTCGTGCTGAAAGATATAAACATCCTATCAGTCGTCATCCCAGTGAAAACGAACACTTTACAGTAAGTGATCTTTTTATCATGTTCATACATATAAATATATGTGTGTGTATACACTCATATACATACATATGTATATGAATATGTATATATATATATATATATATATATATATATATATATATATATATATATATATACACACACACATGTTCATATGTATTTGATGTTTAGCACTTAGCATTACTGCTACATGACGCTTAGTGTTTCAATAGAGTTAGATCCTATGGCTCTCGAGCCAGATGTGGCTCTTTTGATGACTGCATCTGGCTCTCGATTAAATTTTAGCTGACATTAGTTAACATAAGTAATTAATAGTTCGGCTGGCAATCGCTGTGTTAAAAATAACGGTCTATATATAAAACATTTCCATGCACTTTAATACAACCATCCGTTTCCTATCAATCAATCAATCAATCAATCAATGTTTATTTATACAGCCCTAAATCACAAGTGTCTCAAACGGCTGCCACACCTGTTCAAGAAGTAGCAATAATGGTAAGAAGTATTGTATTTATTATTGATTAGCTTCAGAATAACAATGTTAGTAAAAAGAATAAGAGACTTATTGTACCCTAAAAATGTTGGTCTTACTTAAAAATGTACGCATTTAGTTGTATTCAGTGTTAAAAAATATTATATGGCTCGCACAAAAATACATTTTAAAATATTTGGCTTTTATGGCTCTTTCAGCCAAGAAGGTTCCTGATCCCTGTTGTAGCTCATCCTTCTTATATTCAGGCTAAAGAAATGTAAGGTTCTGGACCATCATGTGTACCAAAGTAGTCGTTTTCTCTCATGAAGTCTGTCAGAAGTAGTCTTGTTGTTGTTGAAGGAAATAGCAAATGTTAAATTAATACACCGCTGTATGCTTAAAATAAGCAAAATAGGTCAATACTAAATGTTATTATCATTGTGCCTTTTAGTAAATTATATATGTACTTACAGCATGAATAAAGAATGTGTTTAGATCTTTTTAGAGCACTTTATAGGCGGAATAGATAGTTAGAATGCATGACATGTCTCACAGGATTGTGAACGATAGGCAATTAATTTTTAATTAATATTAATATTATTAACTTTTTATACACAAATATTTGTGTACAAAAAGTTTATACTATTTCTTAGATGATCTTATTCATTAAATAAAAAACATTTAATTTTACAAACCCCGTTTCCATATGAGTTGGGAAATAGTGTTGAATGAAAATATAAATGGAATACAATAATTTGCAAATCCTTTTCAACCCATATTCAATTGAATGCACTACAAAGACAAGATATTTGATGTTAAAACTCATGTACTTTTTTTTTTTTTTTGCAAATAGTAATTAACTTAGAATTTCATTGCTGTAACACGTGCCAAAGTAGTTGGGAAAGGGCATGTTCACCACTGTGTTACATCACCTTTTCTTTTAACAACACTCAAACGTTTGGGAACTGAGGAAACTAATTGTTGAAGCTTTGAAAGTGGAATTCTTTCACATTCTTGTTTTATGTAGAGCTTCAGTCGTTCAACAGTCCGGGGTCCCCGCTGTCGTATTTACGCTTAATAATGCGCCACACATTTCCGATGGACTGCGGGTGGGCCAGGAAAGTACCCGCACTCTTTTTTTTTTTTACGAAGCCACGCTGTTGTAACACTTGTCTTGCTGAAATAAGCAGGGGCATTCATGATAACGTTGCTTGGATGACAACATATGTTGCTCCAAAACCTGTATGGACCTTTTAGCATTAATAGTGCCTTCACAGATGTGTAAGTTACCCATGCCTTGGGCACTAATGCACCCCATACCATCACAGATGCTGGCTTTTGAACATTGCGCCTATAACAATCCGAATGGTTATTTTCCTTTTTGTTCTGGAGGACGCCACGTCCTCTGTTTCCAAATATAATTTTAAATGTGGGATCGTCAGACCAGAAAACACCTTTCCACTTTGCATCAGTCCATTTAGGTGAGCTCGGTCCCAGCCAAGCCGGCGGCGTTTCAGGATATTGTTGATAAATGGGTTTGGCATTGCATAGTAGAGTTTTAACTTGCACTTAAAGATATAGCTACTAACTGTAGTTACTGACAGTGGTATTATGAAGTCTTCCTGAGCCCATGTGGTGATATCCCTTACACACTGATGTCGGTTGTTGATGCAGTACCGCCTGAGGGATCAAAAGTCCGTAATATCATCGCTTACGTGCAGTGATTTCTCCAGATTCTCTGAACTTTTTGATGATTTTACGGACTGTATATGGTAAAATCCCTAAATTCTTTGCAATAACTCGTTGAGAAATGTTGTTCTAAAACTGTTCGACAATTTGCTTACAAAGTGGTGACCCTCGCCCCATCCTTGTTTGTGAATTACTTAGCATTTCATGGAAGCTGCTTTTATACCCAATCATGGCACCCACCTGTTCCCAATTGGCCTGCACACCTGTGGGATTTTCCATATAAGTGTTTGATGAGCCTTCCTCAACTTTATCAGTATTTATTGCCACCTTTCCCAAATTTTTTGTTGTGTGTTGCTGGCATCAAATTCTCAAGTTAATGATTATTTGCAACAAAAAAAAATGTTTATCAGTTTAAACATCAAATATGTTGTCTTTGTAGCATATTCAACTGAATATGGGTTGAAAATGATTTGCAAATCATTTTATTCCGTTTATATTTACATCTAACACAATTTCCGAACTCATATGGAAACGGGGTTTGTAATATCATTTTCCATTGTCACTTAACTTTGAGTGTGAAGCGTTGTCTTTCATTTGTTTTGAGCCGCCATCCCACTACACCTCTTTTATCAGCGACTTTTCAGAACCCTTTCATAGCTCCTACAGCAGAATTTTAATAACTGGTGATTTAAATTTGCATATTGATGACTCCTCGGCTTCTACGTCCTGAGAATTTTGAAACATTTTCGGTTGTTGTGGATTTCAAGCCGCACATCACACGGAACGACAACAGAAGACTCGCCCGAGACCTGGTCAGAGGCTATTGGGGCGTTGTCTGTTGTGGACCTCGCCGTGTCCGACCACTTTGTTTTTTTTAGTTTTTTTTTTACTAGCACACCTCTCAAGCAGCAGAACAGTGAGGAAACACTACCTGTGGCTGTACAGTCTTTTGAGATGTTGTATTTATTTCTGTTTTGTACTGATTTGCACACACACAAAAGAACAATACACAATATAACACAAAACAAACGTGGTTTACAAGACATGAAGTTCTTTTAAAGCCACCTCCCACAGACATCACAATTATTACAGAAGCAAGAATAGACAACATAGAGACCAACTTGAGACCAACATAGCTTTTAATTGTTTTGTAAGAGAATAAAATGCAGCTGTGGATTGAAGAGCTGGTGTAGTTTATTCCAAAGAGAACGTACTCTGTATATAAGTGCACATTTATAAGTAGACGTTCTACATAGAGGTACAAAATTCAAAACCAGTAAAGTTGGCACGTTGTGGAATTCGTAAATAAAAACAGAATACAATGATTTGCAAATCATTTTCAACTTGTATTCAATTGAATAGACTGCAAAGACAACTTATTTAATGTTCGAACTGAGAAACTATTTTTTATTTGTTAAATAATCATTAACATAGAATTTAATAGCAAGCAACACATTGCAAAAAAGTTGGCACAGGGGCATTTTTACCACTGTGTTACATGGCCTTTCCTTTTAACGGCACTTAGTAAACGTTTGGGAACAGAGGACACCGATTTTTGAAACTTTTCAGGTGGATTTATTTCCCATACTTGCTTGATGTGCAGCTTAAGTTGTTCAACAGTCCGGGGTCTCCGTTGTCGTATTTTAGGCTTTGTAATGCACCACACATTTTCAATGGGAGACAGGTCTGGACTACAGGCAGGCCACGCTAGTTCTCACACTCTTTTACTATGAAGATAATGTTGCTTTGATGACAACATATGTTGCTCCAAAACCTGTATGCACCTTTCAGCCTTAATGATGCCTTCACAGATGTGTACCGGTACGTTACCCATGCCTTGGGCACTAATGCACCCCATACCATCAAAGATGCTGGCTTTTGAACTTTGTGCCTATAACAGTCCGGATGGTACTCTTTGTTCCAGAGGACATGACGTCCACCAGTTTCGAAATGAGCTGGGGCCCAGTGAAGCCGGCGGCGTTTCTGGGTTTTGTTTATAAATGGCTTTCGCTTTGCATAACAAAGTTATAACGTGCACTTACAGATGTAGCGACGAACTGTAGTTACTGTCAGTGGTTTTCTGAAGTGTTCCTGAGCCCATGTGGTGATATCCTTTACACACTGATATCGCCTTTGATGCAGCACTGCCTGAGGGATTAAAGGTCACAGGCATTCAAGGTTTGTTTTCAGCCTTGCTGCTTATGTGCAGTGATTTCTCCAGATACTCTGAGCCTTTTGATGATATTACGGACCATAGATGGTGAAATCCCGAAATTCCTTGCAATAGCTGGTTGAAAAATGTTGTTAAACAATTTGCTCACGCATTTGTTCACAATGTGGTGACCCTCGCCCTATCATTGTTTGTGAATGACTGAGCATTTCACTGAAGTTGCTTTTATAATCATGGTTCCTAATTAGCCTGTTCACCGGTGGGATGTTCCAAATAAGGGTTTGATGAGCATACATCAACTTTGTCAGTCTTTTTTGACACCTGTGCCAGCTTTTTTTAAACATGTTGCAGGCTTTAAATTCCAAATGAGCTAACATTTGCAAAAAATTTAGTTTTCCAGTTGGAACGTTAAGTGTCTTGTCTATGTAGCGTTTTTAATTGAATGTAAGTTGAAAAGAATTTGCGAATCAGTTTATTCTGTTTTTATTTACAATTTACACAATGTGTTTTGGGTTTTGCAGATCGAACAGTGTCTTGTTGAGTATGCATATTAAAAGAATAAGTAAAATAATGATTAATGATTGGTAAATATGTAGATAAATGTACATCACTTGATATAGATTAGAAAAAAAGGGGCTCATAAATGGAATCCCGAGGGACCCCGGAAACTAATTTAGCTATATCAGACTTTACATTATCAATCAAACCATATCAATCTCTGTTGGAACAATAGCAATGTAGCCATTTTCAAAATGTCATTGCATTATTTATTTAATTTTGTTGGAATACTTTTTAAATTAATGGTATTAAATGTCATGAGCCCATGAAAAAAGTTGTGGGGTTGCCCAGGGCTCAATTTTAGGTCCCGTCAGAAGTTTAAAGCAGGGGTGTCAAACTCATTTTAGATGAGGGGCCACATGGAGAAAAATCTACTCCCAAGTGGGCCGGACTGGTAAAATCACGGCACGATAACTTAAAAATAAAGACAACTTCAGATTGTTTTCTTTGTTTAAAAATAGAACAAGCACTATTTTTACATGTTGCGAATATTAGTATTCTATCTTTGTCGTTATTTGTACTTTCTGAATAAATGATGTGATAATGTTCATCAGACAGCTCATTGGTGTTAATTTTCAATTTATCAAGATAGAAAAAAATAATATCCAAATCAAATTACAGGATGTTATTTATGTAGTTTGCTCATTATCCTCGACTGGTGCACTAACATCATGTGGTTTATTTTTGTACATATGTAGCATCATCTACAACAGTGTTTTCCAACCTTTTTTCAGTGATGTACCCCCTGTGAACATTTTTTAAATTCAAGTAGCAAAGTGTTTTTGGTTGGAAAAAAGAGATAAAGAAGGAAAATACAACGCTATGTCATTAGTTTCTGATTTATTAAATTGTATAAAATATTGCTCATTTGTAGTGGTCTTTCTTGAACTATTTGGAAAAAAAGATATAAAAATAACTAAAAACTTGTTGAAAAATAAACAAGTGATTCAATTATAAATAAAGATTTTTACACATAGAAATAGTCATCAACTTAAAGTGCTCTCTTGGGGGATTGTAATAGAGATCCATCCGGATTCATGAACTTAATTCTAAACATTTCTTCACAAAAAAATAAATCTTTATGGAACATGTCCACAAAAAATCTAGCTGTCAACACTGAATATTGCATTGTTGCATTTCTTTTCACAGTTTATGAACTTGCATTCATATTTTGTTGAAGTATTATTCAATAAATATATCTATAAAGGATTTTTGAATTGTTGCTATTTTTTTTTAGAATATTTAAAAAAAAATCTCACGTACCCCTAGGCATACCTTCAAGTACCCCCAGGGGTACGCGTACCCCCATTTGAGAACCACTGATCTACAAGATACAAAGAATTGCTATTGTGACATCTAGTGGACACATTTAGAATAACAGTTTCTTGCATTCAAAAACGTCTGCTCATTTTTATACTCAGCACGGGCCGTACGTTTGTCACCCCTGGTTTAAACGTACACCGATGATGCACAGTTGCTCCTTGCCGTGTTTCCTGATCCCACAAAAGCAACAGATAGCCTTTTTGACTGCATCTCAGACATCCAGTCATGATGGCAGTGGATGTCTTGGAGACTATAAAGAACAACGCTGTTGGTGGAAAGCAGTGGATTGCAGCTGTCTTTAGCACCGAAACACAGCCGGTGTTTCTTTGTTTGTTGTGAAGCTTTAACACAGAGCGGTCAAGCGAACATGTTTCTCTACGTCAACCAGCAAGTTTTTGGATGGGAAAATTGTGATATTATGTTGGCTCTTACCGGAGACATCAGTGGATTATGCATCCTCCTGCAGCAGCTACCCAAAAGAAAGCTAAGATCTTGGCTCCTTCATTGGCTTTTCTCAGGGACACTAGCGTTCACCGCAGCAATCCGACTTTCAGGTATGTCAGTATAATCTCACTAAAATAGTGCCTCACTCTAACTTTCCTCATCCACAAATCTTTCATCCTCGCTCAAATTAAATGGGGATATCATCGCATTCTCGGTCCGAATAGCTGTTCCTGCTGGAGGCTGTGATTATAAACAATATGAGGATGTGGGGAGCCCTACAACCCATGACGTCACGCGCACATCGTCTGCTCCTTCCGGTACAGGCAAGGCTTTTTTATTAGCGACCAAAAGTTGCGAACTTTATCGTCGATGTTCTCTACTAAATCCTTTCAGCAAAAATATGGCAATATCGCAAAATGATGAAGTATGACACATAGAATGGACCTGCTATCCCCGTTTGAATAAGAAAATCTCATTTCAGTAGGCCTTTAAATGTCCTCATGTCTCATCAATCTTACCTGCTTTGACCAGCACAACCCTCGTGGCTCCTGAGTCCGCCCGGAACCAAACTTTTATCATTATCAAATACCAGAAAGGACCCATGGTGAGGTGGCATTTAGCCACCAGGGCCCCCACCTGTGGGACAAACCGACCGCCAAAGAGCCTCAAGATGGCAGAGACCGACAATATATTAAAAAAAAAAAAAAAAAGGATTAAAGGCACGTCTTTTTACATCTGATCATGTTAAACTCTAATTAGGTTCTTAATTTGTATTCTGTAATTAAACATTGTATTTATTGCTATTATTTTCACTGTTTTATGTTTGTAGTTATTTTTATTTTTCAAATACATTTTTACATGTTTTTAGATGACACTTTTTGGATAGTCTCCAGTGTGGATGCTTCAAAGGTGGCGTTTTCCCCAAGTCTCAGTGCCATGCCATGTCTTGTTATTGTCAATGGTGTGTGTGTGTGTGTACGTGTGTGTTTGTGTGTTTTAAACCCGTGTAACGCACTGTGTTGCAACATGCGTGGGTGTAAGTCTAAATAACGTTTTGATTGATTGATGGCACGTGTCCTGATGTCACAGGACAGTTACAGGAGATGTCGTGAGTTTGTGAAGGCCTTTGAGACACTTGTGATTAAGCGCTATATCGATACATTTTGATTGATGATTGTTTCTCGTATTTTGTATTGTTGCTGTCCAGCACTCTTTACCTTTATGTTAGATTCTATTTGTCACCTCGAGTCTGGTGTGAGTGCTGGTTCCCTCACCTGTCATTGATTGGTAGTCAGGAGGATTGTGTTCCGTTTTGGTTTGCACACACAGAATTTGTGCAAAACCAACTTTTCTTACCTATTGGTACCTACTGTTGTGTATTTGGGATCTGCATAATTATGGAAGTATTATTCTATCAAATTTATTTGCAACGTGAATCTCAATCTGTGCCTTTGTAATCCAATTTACGTGTGTCTGTATTTCAATCTGTGTGTAATCAGATCCGCGTGTTTTAAAGTGCTGTCTGTATTAAGATTGTCTGTGTGTAAAAAAAAAAAAAAAATATCAGGATGTCCATATTTTGATCGGCTTGTGTGTAAAGAAAAAAAAAAAAAAAGTGTGTTTGTGTATTTATATGTGTGTGTGAGTGAACAAGTAGGACCAAAATTGTGGTCCCAATACAGAAAACCATTGCATCTAATAAACAATGTCTCACTTGCACCCCTGGTGGTGAAATGTATCAAAATGATCGTGGTCCCAAAAAGGAGGGATTTTTAAAATTGACTGTCGCTTTTAAAAGTGCTCCCCCTCTGGTGAACATATGAAATAAGTGTGTGTAAAAATGTGAAGTGCTCCCCCTCTGGCCAACATATATAATAACAAGGGTGTGTGTAAGAAATTGAAATGCGCCCCCTTTTGGCCAAAATGAATTAGAACAAATTTATTAAGTATGTATATAGAGACATACTGTAATAATGTGAAGTAAATAATGAAGATTAAAAACCGATGACAAACAAAACATTTGAAACAATTTTTTTACTACAAGCTTACCTTTTTTATATTTACATAGCACGTATATTTTATTAATGTTGTCACTACAAATCTTTATATATCTAAAAAGGGTGGACCTAAAGATTTAGGCATTTTTCAGAGGTCTCAAGAAGGTAACAAATACAAGAGAGTGTGTGTGTGTGTGTTTTTTCTGGCAATGCTTACTGAATGGGGACATCGCTCCGTTTACGCAGTCACCTTTAGGGGACCTCTGACGGTATGGGGACAAAACAACAAGTCTCCTAAAGGGAAACCGTTTTAAATGATAGTCACATACATTCTGAAGTCCTCAGTAGTCACGTACAAATTTGTGTGTATTTCGCAAAATTATTTAAATTTGGTCCCCATGAAACATATTAATATTTACCCCTGGGTCTCCAGTAAGAATGATCAGCACATTACTTCATCAATCCAGACATTTAAAGACGTGTATGAGCTAACTGGGCAGTGGCCATTAAACCTCATTTTTTTAATGCCTCCACAACATGTAGGAAGGGTGATCCCCACAAGTGATGATTAAAAAATGTTATCATATTTTTACAAATGATAACGTGTGTGTGTGTGTGTGTGTGTGTGTGAGGAACTCTCTATTGGCTTCTGCCGTGTACGATTTGTCTGTCTGTACAGCGATTTGAACATGTAAAATCGACCCCAAAAATGGGAAAAAGCGGTAGAAATGGATGGAAATAATTTGTAACTCCCCCTTGCCATTCCTTATACTCACCACTAGTCAGCGCTTTGCAGACACTCAGACTCGTGTTGCCGTTGAAACCAACAATAATGGACTTTTCATCACTTTCTGTAAATAAAAGTTAATGTTTAAGCAGTAACTTAGTTATCGGAAGTATTTTTGTACTCGAGTAAAAGATCATGTAATGACATAGAAAATAAAAGACAGCCTGCTTCACACACATCTAAATATGCACACACACATTTATTTATTTTTACACACACGCAGATCGAAATAGGGACAACTATTTTTTTACACAGACAAATCCTAATACGGACAGACAACTTAAAGCAATCACACACATTTATTTTTTTTTTTTTACACACACGATCGAAATAGGGACACAAATATTTTTTTACACAGACAAATCCTAATACGGACAGACAACTTAAAGCAATCACACACACATTTATTTTTTTTACACACACGATCGAAATAGGGACACAAATATTTTTTTACACAGACAAATCATAATACGGACAGACAACTTAAAGCAATCACACACACACACATTTATTTATAATTTTTTTTTTTTTTACACACACGATCGAAATAGGGACACAAATATTTTTTTACACAGACAAATCCTAATACGGACAGACAACTTAAAGCAATCACACACAAATGTATTTATTTATTTTTTTTACACACACGATCGAAATAGGGACACATTTTTTTACACAGACAAATTATAATACGGACAGACAACTTAAAGCAATCACACACACACACACACACACACACACACACACACACACACACATACGTGTTTGGGTGACATATGAGGACTTATGACAAAAACGTGACATATGGGGACATGCCTTTCCAATGGTCCTACAGGCCTGGGAATCAGACGGTTAGTGAACCAGAATTTTAGAAACACAGTGGTCTATTGAGATTTTTGCAACTCTTTTGTTTTTTTCTGAACCTGATTTTTATGGTACATATGAGGACTTGTCAGGTTTAGGTGACAAATGAAGACCAGAGTGTTTAAGATTTCAAGTTTATGTGACATATGATGACCATGACGTCACAGAGTGTTTAAGATTTCAAGTTTATGTGACATATGATGACCATGACGTCACAGAGTGTTTAAGATTTCTAGTTTGTGAAATATGACAACCATGACGTCACAGAGTGTTTAAGATTTCAGGTTCATGTGACATATGAGGCTAATGACATCAGAGACTTAACAAAACCACCTGAGTTGGTTTAGTTGATGTGTTGTCATTTAAAAAAAAATCCCAATCCCATGCTACTGTAATCTAAAACCAAGAAGAGTTTAAAAGAAACATGGGTAAAAATGTAATTGTCGATTAAGTGTAACTGAATTGTTTTTGTGGATTTTGTCGCTAAGAATTATCTGGAATAAATACAAAACGCTTGCTGTTTATTTTGCTTTTTTAATTGCTGGTAACATACTCAAACTACCACAGAAGATGTGGGAAAACATTTTTTTTTCCTTTTTTAAATATAATTCTGTTATGGATGTAGTACTTGATGTCAAGCCAATCTCTGTCCTGTAGAGTTACTAGTTCTTTATGGAGGGAGGCTTCACAATCTTTTTTACCTGGTACTTTGTTGCCAGTTACAAAATGCAACATGTGTCATTCAACTGCTTCCACTTCTTCCCCTTTGCAGTTGTCATAAAGGAGACAAAATACAATTTCTTACTGAAGGAATAATGACTATAACACAGTGAAAAGGTGCAAAACGTAATATAATATTCTAGTAAATTATGTGGATTATTTATTTACCCCGCTTTGGAGTGGACCAAGTGGAAGAAGCTTGAGACATACCCACTTCCAGCGATTTGTCCTGCTGTCAATCTGAAAGGAAGAATTAGAAAACTGTAAAAGTAAACATTTAAAATATTGTGCTTTGTGAAGCAGCGGAGTATGTGTTGTCTGTCTATTTATCAATAATGCAGACGAGGAGTGTTGGCTGAGTTCTTAACGTTTGCTTTCAGAGCGTGCATATCACAACATACAAGATGCCGTCATGGCGACACAACCTATCCCGGGCTACCGCGCATGCTCGTCACTCCTGTTGCATGCTGGGTAGGGTAGTTCTTTTTTCCCCTGGCTCATAACATTACAATATAGTACCATGTATATGCGTTCAGTTTATCAAAGCACCAAGCAAACAGATATGGTCATAATTATTTTAAGTGCATTACGCAGAATAAACACAACATTATTAATATTGCTACTAAGGATAATTTGATCAAAAATTCCCTAAAACAGCCCACTACCTATAATATAAGTTTTTTAAACATAAGATCCCTGATAAAAAAAAATGTTTCTGCTGTTACCTCAGAAATTGCCTGTTCAGATGTTATGACTGTGGCTCAGAGATTTGTATGTAGATTATATTTATTTTCCATAACAAACAGGATAACTTAAATACCCCGGCAGTGGCAATAAGCTTAAATGTTTGTATTTACATTTTTGGAGTTGATTTTCATAAAATATGCTATTTAACTGCTACTGTTTAACAAGGACTGATTTAAATTGTGTTTGCACAGCAAATGTTTTGGCGCTTTTGTTCATGTGGGAGAATATTCCAATAAAGGTGCACTACACACTACTTTTGAATTCATTATTGGGCTTTGCGTATACAATGCAGTTAATCGCGATTAATAAGAGAAATAGTGCGATTAACTTCGATTAAACATTTTAATCGTTGCCCAGCCCTAATATATATACAAAAAAGTTGGGAAAATTGTGTTAGATGTAAATATAAACTGAATACAATGATTTGCAAATCCTTTTCAACCCATATTCAATTGAAAGCATTACAAAGACAACATATTCGATGTTAAAACTCAAACTTTTTTTTTTTTGCAAATAATAATTAACTTAGAATTTCATGGCTGCAACACGTGCCAAAGTAGTTGGGAAAGGGCATGTTCACCACTGTGTTACATCACATTTTCTTTTAACAACACTCAATAAACGTTTGGGAACTGAGGAAACTAATTGTTGAAGCTTTGAAAGTAGAATTCTTTACCATTCTTGCTTGATGTAGAGCTTAAGTTGTCGTATTTAACGCTTCATATTGCGCTACACATTTTCGATGGGAGACATGTCTGGACTGCAGGCGGACCAGGAAAGTACCCGCACTCTTTTACTACGAAGACACGCTGTTGTAACACGTGGCTTGGCATTGTTTTGCTGAAATAAGCAGGGGCGTCCATGATAATGTTGCTTGGATGACAACATATGTTGCTCCAAAACCTGTATGGACCATTCAGCATTAATGGTGCCTTCTCAGATGTGTAAGTTACCCATGATTTGGGCACTAATACACCCCCATACCATCACACATGCTGGCTTTTGAACTTTGCGCCTATAACAATCCGGATGGTTATTTTCCTCTTTGTTCCGGAGAACACCACGTCCACAATTTCCATATACAATTTGAAATGTGGACTCGTCAGACCACAGAACACTTTTCCACTTTGCATCAGTCCATCTTAGATGAGCTCGGGCCCAGCGAAGCCCGCGACGTTCCTCTGTGTTGTTGATAAATGGCATTTGCTTTGCATAGTAGAGTTTTAACTTGCATTTACAGATGTAGCGACCAACTGTAGTAACTGACAGTGGTTTTCTGAAGTATTTCTGAGCCCATGTGGTGATATCTTTTACACACTGATGTCGGTTTTTAATGCAGTACATCGCTTACGTCCAGTGATTTCTCCAGATTCTCTGAACCTTTTGATAATTTTACGGACCCTAGATGGTAAAATCCCTAAATTCTTTGCAAAAAAAATGTTTAGCAGTTTTAACATCAAATATGTTGTCTTTGTAGCATATTCAACAGAATTGGGGTTGAAAATTATTTGCAAATCATTGTATCCCGTTTATATGTACATCTAACACAATTTCCCAACTCATATGGAAACGGGGTTTGAATGTATTTATATATATATATATATATATATATATATATATATATATATATATATATATATATATATATATATATAGCCTATTATTTGCGCACTATTTACAAGTTATGTACCAAAAACACGACCACCGAAAAAATACTTTGATCAATGAAAACAGCGCTGCAGAAACCGGCTGTAAACATCTCCTGTTTTGCTAAACATGAGTTCCAAACTCCCTACTGACTAACATGGATGTACCCTTACGAAAATGATGTCATATAAACTGATCTGTGAGAGATTAAAATTAATAAATGTCTTTCAAAATATAGGTTGGGTCAAATTTAGAGCAGATATAGTAAAAATAGACATGTAATAACCTGTTGGAGGGATGAAGTCGGTTTATGGCTGTCATCTGAATCTAGAGAATGTTGAGATAGAACCTCAACAGTTGGTTTCTGCAACAAAACACAAAAATATAATGTCATAACTAATTAATTATAACATTCTCACCACTTTTTGTTGATAAAAATCTGAGCATACAATGCCAGATAAAGGGTAAAAATTATTACAGAGTTTCAGCTCTTAGACAATTCATTAAGAATGTAACACACACAAAAATCTGGTTCAGAAAATATGAGGACCTGAATTGAGACACTCATTTTAAAGCTTTGACATTAACATTGTAACACACATTTTCTGGTTCAGAAAATATGAGGACCTTATATGAAACACACCTAAGTCTTTCTTGCTTCAAACAATATAAGGACATGACGAGTGCTCACATGTAGAATTTATGTTGTTGACTTGTAACATCTCCTGTTTTGCTAAACATGAGTTCTAAACTTCCTACTGACTAACATGGATGTACCCTTGCGAAAAAGTTGTCATATAAACTGATCTGTGAGAGATTAAAATAAATAAATGTCTTTCAAAATATAGGTTGCGTCAAATTTAGAGCAGATATAGTAAAAATAGACATGTAATAACCTGTTGGAGGGATGAAGTCAGTTAATGGCTCACATCTGAATCTGGAGAATGTTGAGATGGAACCTCAACAGTTGGTTTCTGCAACAAAACACAAAAATATAATGTCAAAACTAATTAATTATAACATTATCAGCACTTTTTGTTGATAAAACTCTGAGCATACAATGCCAGATAAATAGTAAAGATTATTACAGAGTTTCAGCTCTTAGACAATTAATTAAGAATATAAAACACACTAAAATCTGGTTCAGAAAATATGAGGACCTGAATTGAGACACTCATTTTAAAGCTTGGACATTAACATTGTAACACACACTAATCTGGTTTAGAAAATATGAGGACCTTATATGAAACACACCTAAGTCTTTCTTGGTTCAAACAATATAAGGACATGACGAGTGGTCACATGTAGAATGTATGTTGTTGACTTGTAACATCTCCTGTTTTGCTAAACATGAGTTCCAAACTCCTTACTGACTAACATGGATGTACCCTTACGAAAATGTTGTCAAATAAACTGATCTGTGAGAGATTAAAATTAATAAATGTCTTTCAAAATATAGGTTGGGTCACATTTAGAGCAGATATAGTAAAAATAGACTTGTAATAACCTGTTGGAGGGATGAAGTCGGTTTATCGCTCACATCTGAATCTGGAGAATGTTGAGATAGAACCCCAACAGTTGGTGTCTGCAACAAAACACAAAAATATAATGTCAGAACTAATTAATTATAACATTAACAACCACTTTTGGTTGATAATATTCTGAGCATATAATTCTACATAAACAGTAAAGATTATTATAGCGTTTTAGCTCTTAGACTATTATTTAAGAATGTAACATTCACTAAAATGTGGTTCAGAAAATATGAGGACCTGGATTGAAACACTCATTTTAAAGCTTTGAATTAAACATTGTAACACACACTAATGTGGTTCAGAAAATATGAGGACCTTATATGAAACACACTGAAGTCTTTTTTAGTTCAAACAATATGAGTACATGACAAGTGATCACATACAGAATTCATGTTGCTGACCTGTAACATCTCCTGTTTTGCTAAACATGAGTTGTTATTTCCACACTGACTAACATGGATGTACCCTTAAAAAATGTTGTCATATAAACTGATCTGTGAGAGGTTAAAAGAATTAAATGTCTTTTGAAGTATAGGTTGTGTCAAGTTTTTAGCAGATATAGGGCAGCACGGTGGTACAGGGGTTAGTGCATGTGTGTCACAAATCGAAGGTCCTGAGTAGTCCTGAGTTAAATCCTGGGCTCGTGATCTTTCTGTGTGGAGTTTGCATGTTCTCCCCGTGACTGCGTGGGTTCCCTCCGGGTATTACGGCTTCATCTTACCTCCAAAGACATGCACCTGGGGATAGGTTGATTGGCAACACTAAATTGGCCCTAGTGTGTGAATGTGAGTGTAAATGTTGTCTATTTGTGTTGGCCGTGTAATGAGGTGGCGACTTGTCCAGGGTGTACTCCGCCTTCCGCCCGAATGCAGCTCAGATAGGCTCAAGCACACCCCGCCACCCCAAAAAAGGGACAGGTAGTAGAAAATGGATGGATGGATGGATAGTAAAATAGTCAAGTAATAACCTGTTGGAGGGATGAAGTCGGTTTATCGCTCACATGAATCTGGAGAATGTTGAGATAGAACATCAACAGTTGGTGTCTGCAACAAAACACAGAAAAATAATGTTAGAACTTATTAATTATAACATTATCAGCACTTTTTGTTGTTAACATTATGAGCATATAATGCACGATAAATACTAAAGATATTTATAGAGGGTTTCTGTCTCTTGTCCCGCTCATGTCTTGAGATGAACTTCCCTCGGTACTCGACCACAAAAGAACCTTTTTAAATTGATGCAAGAGCAAATACACCATATCCTGATAAAACAGTTTATCAATTAACAATGTTTGGAATATCTGTTTTAAAAAGGAATAATAATAGTCGTTACTTGACAAAAAATTCAATTACAAACAGAATTACTCTTTCATAAATGTAATTAATTATTAAATTAAGTACAAACCCCGTTTCCATATGAGTTGGGAAATTGTGTTAGATGTAAATATAAACAGAATACAATGATTTGCAAATCCTTTTCAAGCCATATTCAGTTGAATATGCTACAAAGACAACATATTTCACGTTCAAACTTATAAACGTTTTTTTGGTGCAAATAATCAATAACTTTAGAATTTGATGCCAGCAACACGCGACAAAGAAGTTGGGAAAGGTGGCAATAAATACTGATAAAGTTAAGAAATGCTCATCAAACACTTATTTGGGACATCCCACAGGTGTGAAGGCTAATTGGGAACAGGTGGGTGCCATGATTGGGTATAAAAACAGCTTCCCAAAAAATGCTCAGTCTTTCACAGGAATGGATGGGGCGAGGTACACCCCTTTGTCCACAACTGCGTGAGCAAATAGTCAAACAGTTTAAGAACAACGTTTCTCAAAGTGCAATTGCAAGAAATTTAGGGATTTCAATATCTACAGTCCATGATATCATCAAAAGGTTCAGAGAATCTGGAGAAATCACTCCACGTAAGCGGCATGTCTGGAAACTAACATTGAATAACCGTGACCTTCGATCCCTCAGACGGCACTGTATCAAAAACCGACATCAATCTCTAAAGGATATCACCACATGAGTTCAGGAACACTTCAGAAAACCCATCCATCCATCCATTTTCTACCGCTTATTCCCTTTTTGGGGTCGCGGGGGGCGCTGGTGCCTATCTCAGCTACAATCGGGCGGAAGGCGGGGTACACCCTGGACAAGTCGCCACCTCATCGCAGGGCCAACACAGATAGACAACATTTACACTCACATTCACACACTAGGGCCAATTTTTAGTGTTGCCAATCAACCTATCCCCAGGTGCATGTCTTTGGAAGTGGGAGGAAGCCGGAGTACCCGGAGGGAACCCACGCATTCACGGGGAGAACATGCAAACTCCACACAGGAAGATCCCGAGGCTGGATTTGAACCCAGGACTGCAGGACCTTCGTATTGTGAGGCAGACGCACTAACCCCTCTGCCACCGTGAAGCCCACTTCAGAAAACCACTGTCACTAAATACAGTTTGTTGCTATATCTGTAAGTGCAAGTTAAAGCTCTATTATGCAAAGCGAAAGCCAATTATCAACATCCAGAAACGCCGCCGGCTTCTCTGGGCCCGAGATCATCTAAGATGGACTGATGCAAAGTGGAAAGGTGTTCTGTGGTCTAACGAGCCCAAATTTCAAATTGTTTTTGGAAATATTCGACACCGTTTCATCCGGACCAAAGGGGAAGCGAACCATCCAGACTGTTATCGACGCAAAGTTGAAAAGCCAGCATCTGTGATGGTATGGGGGTGCATTAGTGCCCAAGGCATGGGTAACTTACACATCTGTAAGTTACCCATCTGTTTGGAACAACATTTGCTGCCACTTAAGCGCCAACTTTTTCATGGACGCCCCTGCTTATTTCAGCAAGACAATGCCAAGCCACATTCAGCACGTGTTCAGCTTCATAAAAAAAGAGTGCAGGTACTTTCCTGACCGGCCTGCAGTCCTATCAAAAATGTGTGGTGCATTATGAAGCGTAAAATACGACAGAGGAGACCACGGACTGTTGAAGGACTGAAGCTCTACATAAAACAAGAATGGGAAAGAATTCCACCTTCCAAGCTTCAACAATTAGTTTCCTCAGTTCCCAAACGGTTATTGAGTGTTGTTGAAAGAAAAGGTGATGTAACACAGTGGTGAACATGCCCTTTCCCAACTACTTTGGCACGTGTTACAGCCATGAAATTCTAAGTTAATTATTATTTGTAAAAAAAATTATTCCGTTTGGATTTACATCTAACACAATTTCCCAACTCATATGGAAACGGGGTTTGTAATTAATGTGTTACTTGAAAAAGAAAAGTTTTAAATATCTAGCATATGCAGTTGAGAGACATTTCACGAGAGCAGAGTGTGTGTGTGCCTTTAAAAAGCTGTGCCTTTTGCCAAGTGGGACGTCAGCGCCCAGACATAGCAGAATAGTTCAGCTGTATTTTTTAGCTTAGCAGTGGCAGTTAAGATAGTTCTGTTGAATGTTTTTGTTTGCGTGTGGATGAGGCCTCTTTCTATTTGATATCGTGTTCGTAATTACTTCCGGGGGTTGCTTTCATTAGTAATAAGATATTACCTGCACTAAACCTTTTGTGCTTCTAACGCTGTCTTGTTGACATACAATCACATCAAAAGTAGCATGCCAGATTACATAAAACGCATCGTAACAGCGTTGTAGCGTACATAAAAGTTATTAGATTACTCGTTACCGGTAAAAGTAACAGCATTAGTAACATCGTTTTCATATACCGCTGTTATACCATCCATCCATCCATCCATCATCTTTCGCTTTTCCGAGGTGGGGTCGCGGGGGCAGCAGCCTAAGCAGGGAAACCCAGACTTCCCTATCTCCAGCCACTTCGTCTAGCTCTTCCCGGGGGATCCCGAGGCGTTCCCAGGCCAGCCGGGAGACATAGTCTTCCCAACGTGTCCTGGGTCTTCCCCGTGGCCTCCTACCGGTTGGACGTGCCCTAAACACCTCCCTAGGGAGGCGTTCGGGTGGCATCCTGACCAGATGCCCGAACCACCTCATCTGGCTCCTCTCGATGTGGAGGAGCAGCGGCTTTACTTTGAGTTCCTCCCGGATGGCAGAGCTTCTCACCCTATCTCTAAGGGAGAGACCCGCCACACGGCGGAGGAAACTCATTCCGGCCGCTTGTACCCGTGATCTTATCCTTTCGGTCATGACCCAAAGCTCATGACCATAGGTGAGGATGGGAACGTAGATCGACCGGTAAATTGAGAGCTTTGCGTTCCGGCTCAGCTCCTTCTTCACCACAACGATACAACGTCCGCATTACCGAAGACGCCACACCGATCCGCCTGTCGATCTCACGATCCACTCTTCCCCCACTCGTGAACAAGACTCCGAGGGGCCATAGAGGTCGGGTGCATTGTGAGCTGGGCGGCAGCCGAAGGCAGGGCACTTGGCGGTCCGATCCTCGGCTACAGAAGCTAGCTCTTGGGACGTGGAACGCTGTTATTCCAAACACTTCTAATTAAAGCCATATAATACAACCTCTATTAGACAGTAAGGAAATGATCCAAATGAGATGTTGATACAGTTACCATTGATATGATACATAACAAGACATACCTTTCCAATCATTGATCCACTGGGCCTTAAAACAAGACTTGTCACATCCAGATCAAATAAACTCGGTGGCTTCAGCCTCAGGATTACGTCTCGCTCTTCTTTTGGACACGATGTCTATTTCATGTGTTGATGCGCCTAACAAATCCAAACATAAAAATGAAAAAAGTCAGTGACACAGAAATAAAACAAAGAACTAAACCCTTCAAAAACTGTTAAATTTAGGCTCAATGCAGACATGAAGCTTCTCAAACAAAGTACTAATGTAACAATATCAGTAACATGCCAACTCGACAGTGCTTATCAGCTTGAAATATTTGTATTTGAGAAAAAGTATAAACAATTTGAAGAACTCTAGTCTGTCTAGTTTAAAATTAAGAAAATGTTTACTAGCATAGTGATCAAGGGTGATGGGTCAAATGCAGAGAATAATTTCACCACACCTAGTGTGTGTGACAATCACTGCTACTTATAATCTTCCATGCAACTTAAAAAAAAAAATTTAAATGCCTTGGCCTTGGCCCAGAACTGAAATGCTTTATTTAACCTCATAAAATCAAATCTGGTTTCAATTAATAACAAAAAACATTTAACTGTTGTTTATAATGAACTATTTTCCTATGTTAAAAAACATTGGTCTATTTAATTACGTTAAACTCCATTTTATGCTCACCTGATTCAACCATGCTGTCGAAGACTGTCAAAGATGGTTTGTGGCCAAGATAGATGTCCCCCTCCGGTGATGCAGGTCCCGGAAGTGATGTTCACTGAGCGCTCTGTTGTGCTCAAAATCGTGTGTGAAGTTTTGTATTTCAATTATAAATGGTCCTTTTGGAAAACCCTTTTTATATATATTCAATATTAAGTGTGATACGTGAGCTGTATAACTTCCAAGATGAAAATAGTTAACTAGTGATTTAGCCCTCTGTTAGGATCCGACATCATCCACTGGCCAATCAGGCGGTGCCTAACTGAAAATTGGACCAATCAGAGGCCGAGACTCTTCAGAGTGGGCGGAAGTAACCATCTTGAACACAATGTAAAATGAATACCTCCAAAAACAATCCCCAATTGAATCCAAAATTTGTCCCAAAGATAAAAATACCAAAATCATGTGCTATTGTAACCATTTGAAAATATTAAATACTGTATATAGTTTGAATTCCATTTGAATTATCGCCTTTGTCTCAATCAAGGTTGAAGGTTTTTTTCAGGCACATTTAAAGTAATTATTGTGCGGCATTGTATTTTAGACAACAAAATACAAAAAAGCCCAATACAGTAAAATACTGAATCAAACAAATTAAATCATCACCATAATCCCTTTATTACTAATTGTCTAGCCCAAATCATCTCCAGATAAACCAAATGAATAGATAAAACTAACATAAAAAAGGTTGAGATCATCAGATCAGTTGAAAATGTGTTATTTGATTTAGATTTCAAAAGTATGTTTATTGCTGTAATGATTAGATGTTTTTCAAAATGTTGGAGTGTGTGAGTTTCTGACCCACATGACATATGAGGACATATGACATATGAGGACAAGTGTGTGTGTGTGTGTGTGTCATAATAGCAAAGATGGCCACTAGGGGCAAAATCGAAGGTGACCCAAAAAATTAAACACACTTTCACACACTTTTTCTGAAAATTTGACAAATGAAGACTTTAGAGATTTTTGGTCTGGGAACATGCTGGGAGGGTCTAGAACACGATAACATTGCGGGAAATATGGGGACATGGAAAATGTCCTCATATTTCAACAGGTCCTCATATGTAAGGTGAAATTTCATAAAAATGTCCCCATATGTCACTTTGACAAACGCACACACACACACACACACACACACACACACACACACACACACACACACACACACACACACACACACACACACACACACACACAGATTGATTGATATACAGACACATACAAACTATGGAGGCATTGCAGAGATATTTCTAAAAATAATCTGGCCTTCCTTCAAACTTCCGCCGAATGTTTGGAATTCGCACAATTGTTGATGTCACCGGTTGGGAAAATCATTAGCAGATTATCCATGTATGGTGTAAATGTACCCAGAGTGCACTGCGCCTGTCCACCATTGTAGCCCGACGCTGTCGTCGCTAAGGTTCTTCTTTTTTGATTTTCTCTTGTTGTGGGGCAGACTGTCTCGTACGTGCAAATGCACCCTCCGCTGTCACCATTTCTAATAAAAATGATCGTATAGTGCAAACTTATATCTGTCGGACACGCTATGGATGCGCTAAACATACAAAACAGATGGCGTGGAAAAGACTGTCGAAGTGGAGGCACGTACAGTAAATTAGACCAGCGCATTCTGAAGCGAGTGTCAGAAAGGGGCTTGAAGATGGTCTGTAAAACATCATTTATGCAACATTTTGACCAAAAAAAACAATTTCATGTTATGTAGACCACAAGGAAGTGTTTTAGATGTAGAAAAGTCATTATTTGACCCCTTTGAAAGGCTTACTGAAACCCACTACTACCCACCACGCAGTCTGATAGTTTATATATCAATGATGAAATATTAACATTGCAACACATGCCAATACGGCCTTTTTAGTTTACTAAATTACAATTTTAAATTTCCCGGGAGTTTTGTCTTGAAAACGTCGTGTAATGATGACGTGTGCGCAAGACGTCACGGGTTTTTAGGAAGTATGAGCGCTGCGCACACACAAAGCTAAAAGTCTGCATAATTACTCAGTATTTTGGAGATCTGTGGCGCTGAATCTTTGGCAATTTGTTCAATTAATATTGGAGAAGTCAAAGTAGCAAGATGGAGTTGGGAAGCTTTAGCCTTTAGCCACACAAACACACGGTGATTCCTTGTTTAAAATTCATGGAGGTGAAACTTTACTATGGATCAGAGTGCGGTCAAGCCAACATGGATCACGACGGAATGTCAACCAGCAGGTTTCGGTGAGAAAATTGTGGTTGAAAAGTCGCTTCTTACCGGAGAAAAGCTGAGCTTGTGCCGTCCATAGCTGCCGTCGACTCCCCTGAGACATTGGCATCAAGACACCCGTGGACACACCCTTCCGACTATCAGGTACAAATTAACTCACTAAAACACTAGCAACACAATAGAAAGATAAGGGATTTCCCAGAATTATCCTAGTAAATGTGTCCAAAAACATCGGAATCCGTCCCAATGCAATCGCGTTTTTTCTTTTTTTTTTTTCCCTAGTCCGTCGCTAACAATATCCTCAAACACGAATCTTTCATCCTCGCTCATATTAATAGGGAAATTGTCGTTTTCTCGGTCCGAATAGCACTTTTTGTTGGAGGCTCCCATTAAAACCAATGTGAATATGTGCGGAGCTATCAAACTTGTGACGTCATCGTCTGCGACTCCCAGTAGAGGCAGGGCTTTTCTCTTAGCACCGAACGTTGCGAACTTTATCGTGGATGTTCTCTACTAAATCCTTTCAGCAAAAATATGGCAATATCACAAAATGATCAAGTATGACACATAGAATGGACCTGCTATCCCTGTTTGAATAAGAAAATCTCATTTCAGCAGGCCTTTAAGACCTTTTTGGATCATTACTTGACTTTTGTGCTTGCAATGCGCCTTTGCTTTGTGTTATTTGTAAGCATGCATAACTTTCTCTTCGCTTCTTGTGCACTTTCATGCTGCACCTTCTCCTTGTTTTACATATTATAGTTTGCCTGCTGTCTATGCATCCTGGTGTCCAGACTAACGACACCCACTACCATATGTGCTGTGCCCCTCACCCAAAGTCAGCTCGAACATTGATTAGAGCACATGTTGGGGGGGAAAAAAAAAAAAACTGTTGGCGCCTCACCAACTCAACAGTTGCTTCACGTCCTAAACCGTCTTCTGTATCGAATGTATCAAGCACTGCTGACGCACCCTGAATGTAATTGTGTTTGAAATGAGTCAAGTTGGACAAGAAAACCCCAAAGTTGACTGTGGCTTTCCTTTCAAGGTCATCTGAAGTAACTGGTGGTGACTGTCAGGATGAAAGCGACGTGAAGGAGTATGTCACGGAGACAAATTGCATGAGAAAATGGGTCAACTCTCTTGGGCACGCTCAGAATGGAGAACGGTGTCAGAACGGAGGTGCCGCTTGACAGCTGCTTAGAAATCTATATTATTTCATCTGTTTTAATAAACAGCGGGCCCTCGTGGGAACGGCATCCTTAAGGAGGGAATGCTGTGACTTTTAACAAATTGGATATTGATAATTACACACCGTTTTATCTTGCCGCGTATGCACGGGGCGCTAGTTTGCACATGTCAGGGTGTGGGTGTGCGCCGGCATGTGAATGGCTTTCATTGGAGTATTATTAGCGCTGCAAGCCTGGTGTTGTTGGCGCTGCTTTAAAAACAATTTGACAACCTGCAATTTTCTGATGACACAAACCCCAATTACCAGACTGAGCTTTTTTTTAGCTCAATAATAAACAAACACTTCATACCGAGTGCATCATCTCGCGGGAACACACAAACAGCAAACGGCGTTCGATAATGTGGTTGGGAACAATTTGTTTTCATAAAAATGTATGACTTTTCTGGGGTCGTTGAATTTAGGAAGTTAGCATTAATCACGTGTCATTGCAGATTAATCACCCAATTTATCCTGAGTGCACATGCTCATTTACTTTAAGCGTGGATGGTTACCCAAAAGGCGACGTGTGTTTTCAAAACGGTCTGTGAACAAGTGAACACATGCATCACTCCAAAGATGAGCGGGGAGACTCCGACTGGTGTGCTCGCTGGCAAATATTTCAAAATACAACCTGAGGGAAATCAAAAGAAAAAAAAAAACTGGTACCAAGTTAAATGGTTGATATATATAGGCTAGTAAGGTAAAGTTTTGTACCGGACAAGTTTCGGCTACCTTGTTTCTGCAGCCTTCATCAGAGATTTCAACAGGGACGAAGGAGCATATCAACTATCCCACACCTGGGACACAGTCCTGCAGGGCCGCCCCCGGCCATTTGGTAAACATCCAGACGACAGGGGGCGCCCCGGCGTACACCAGGGGACACAGCCATCCCACCACTTCAGGTGGGATGGGACAATCCATATAAAACGTCACGCTAACATCACGTGACACCTCTGATGAAGCCTGCAGAAGCAAGGTAGCCGAAACTTGTCAGGTACAAAACTTCACCTTATACAGTGGGGCAAAAAAGAATTTAGTCAGCCACCGATTGTACAAGTTCTCCACACTTAAGATGACAGAGGTCTGTAATTTTCATCAAAGGTACACTTCAACTGTGAGAGACAGAATGTGAAAAAAAAATCCAGGAATTCACATTGTAGGAATTTCAAAGAATTTATTTGTAAATTATGGTGGAAAATAAGTATTTAGTCAACCATTCCAAGCTCTCACTGATGGAAGTTGGTTTTGGCTCAAAATCTCACGATGCATGGCCCCATTCATTCTTTCCTTAACACGGATCAATCGTCCTGTCTCCTTAGCAGAAAAACAGCCCCAAAGCATGTTTCCACCCCCATGCATCACAGTAGGTGTGGTGTTCTTGGGATGCAACTCAGTATTCTTCTTCCTCCAAACGACGAGTTGAGTTTATACAAAAAAGTTCAATTTTGGTTTCATCGGACCACATGACATTCTCCCAATCCTCTGCTGTATCATCCATGTATCCATTTTGGTATAAACTCAACTCGTCGTGTTTGGAGGAAGAACAATACTTAGTTGCATCCCAAGAACACTACTGTGAAGCATGGGCTGGGATTAAGGTTGTTTCTTCGACGCAGATGGAATTTGGCACGGGCGAGACGTGAGTGTGAGTACATCTTTTTATTTAATGTTATCACTAACAAAACAAACAAAAAGCGCTCACAGTGGAGGTACAAAACTTGGCTACCAAAATACAAACATGAAACAAAAACACTTGCTCGATGGCATGAAATAATGGACATTTACAAAAAGACTTAGCACAAAAGCAATTGACTATGAACTATAAACAAAAACTTACTTTGACAAAATGAACAGCATGGCAAGGCATGAAGCAGATAATCGAGGGCGTGAAGGAGGTGCAGTATGGGAAGGTGTGTGTGAAGGCATGAAGGCAAGCACATGCAAAGTTCCCAGACTGATGGACAGAAAGTAAAATCCTTAAATACTGGCTGTGGTAATTAGTAACAGGTGTGAGGGGCTGAGGATCGGGGCGTGACTAGAGGGACCAGGTGGAAACTAATGGGTTGGCATGGAAACAAATAAAACCAGGAAGTGCCAACGCAAGAAGAGTCCAGAAAAAAAACATGATCAAACATAAAACCAGATTAACAGGCATGACACCTACAGTGAAGCATGGGGGTGGAAACATCATGCGTTGGGGCTGTTTTTCTGCTAAGGTGACAGGACGATTGATCCGTGTTAAGGAAAGAATGAATGGGGCCATGTATCGTGGGATTTTGAGCCAAAACCTCCTTCTGAAGGGTTGACCAAATACTTATTTTCCACCATAATTTACAAATAAATTCTTTAAAATTCCTACAATGTGAATTATTGGATTTTTTTTCACATTTTGTCTCTCAGTTGAAGTGTACCTATGATGAAAATTACAGACCTCTGTCATTTTAAGTGGGAGAACTTGCACAATCGGTGGCTGACTAAATACTTTTTTTGCCCCACTGTAAATACACATCAGCATGCTAAATGAACCTCTTCAACATGGTACCTAATTTTGAGCAAATATCACTATTCAAGTCAAACATTTAAAGGCCTACTGAAACCCACTACTACCCACCATGTAGTCTGATAGTTTCTATATCAATGATGAAATATTAGCATTGCAACACATGCCAATACGGCCAGTTTAGTTTACTAAATTGCAATTTTAAATTTCACGTGAATTATCCTGCTGAAAACGTCGCGGTATGATGACGCGTGCGGGTGACGTCAGGATTTTGTTCAAGCACGAATCCCAGCTATAAATCGTCTGCTTTAATCCCATAATTACACAGTATTCTGGACATCTGGGTTGCTGAATCTTTTGCAATTTGTTCAATTAATAATGGAGACGTCAAAGAAAGATGTAGATGGGAAACGGTGTATTGCGGCGGCCTTTAGCCACACAAACACAGCCGGTGCTTCCTTGTTTACATTCCCGAAAGATGACGGTGAAGCTTCGCTATGAAACAGAGCGGTCAAGCAAACATGGTTCCCTACCACGTCAACCGGCAGGTTTTGGTGAGAAAATGGTGGTAATAAGTCGGCTCTTACCGTAGATATGAGCGGAGAGCTTGCGTCATTCCTCCTGCAGCTGCGGACTCTCTTGCCTCCTCCCACCGGCCGCCCCCGACCGTCGGATACTTCCACCGTGGAGAAAGAAAGAAAAGAAAAAAAATCTCAGCCCGGCCCGATCGGCTGCCTTCGCCTCATCAAGAAACGTGGCATCCCTCGGAGACACTGGTGGTGACCACACCCATGGCCACACCCCTCCGACTTTCAGGTTGTACAGGTAAGACCATATAATCTCACTAAAACACTAGTAACACAATAAGCAGATAAGGGGTTTTCCAGAATTATCCTAGTAAATGTGTCTAATAACATCTAAATGACTCCCACTGCCCTTGTCTTTTTTTTCTGGTCCTTCACTCACTTTCGTCATCCACACATCTTTCATCCTCGCTCAAATTAATGGGAAAATCGTGGCTTTCTCGGTCCGAATCGCTTTTGCTGCCGGTGGCCATGATTGTAAACAATGTGAAGATATGAGGGGCTCCACAATTCATGACGTCACACGCACATCCTCTGCTACATCCGGTACAGGCATGACTTTTTTTATTAGCGACCAAAAGTTGCTAACTTTATCGTCGATGTTCTCTACTAAATCCTTTCAGCAAAAATATGGCAATATTGCGAAATGATCAAGTATGACACATTGAATGGACCTGCTATCCCCGTTTAAATAAGAACAACTCATTTCAGTAGGCCTTTAAAAACATTTTTCCTGTATCACAATCTGACAATGTGGTGTTTTCTGTTAGTTTTGGACTCCTTTAGTTCCTGTTTGTGCACCTCTGACTTTGTTTATGTCGCCATGGTTGCTCATCAGGTTCACCTGTCTCTGATTAGTGTTCACCCGAGCACTAATCAGAGACATTATTTAAGCCTGCCTTTGCCGTCACTGAAAACGTATGTTTTCCTCGTCCATAGTCTATGCCAGTGGTTCTCAAATGGGGGTACACGTACCCCTGGGGGTACTTGAAGGTATGCCAAGGGGTACGTGAGATTTAAAAAAAAAAAAAAAAAAATTCTAAAAATAGTAACAATTCAAAAATCGTTTAGAAATATATTTATTGAATAATACTTCAACAAAATATGAATGTAAGTTCATAAACTGTGAAAAGAAATGCAACAATGCAATATTCAGTGTTGACGGCTAGATTTTTTGTGGACATGTTCCATAAATATTGATGTTAAAGATTTCTTTTTTTGTGAAGAAATGTTTAGAATTAAGTTCATGAATCCAGATGGATCTCTATTACAATCCCCAAAGAGGGCACTTTAAGTTGATGATTACTTCTATGTGTAGAAATCTTTATTTATAATTGAATCACTTGTTTATTTTTCAACAAGTTTTTAGTTATTTTTATATCTTTTTTTACAAGTAGTTCAGGAAAGACCACTACAAATGAGCAATATTTTGCACTGTTATACAATTTAATAAATCAGAAACTGATGACATAGTGCTGTATTTTACTTTATCTCCTTTTTCAACCAAAAATGCTTTGCTCTGATTAGGGGGTACTTGAATTAAAAAAAATGTTTACAGGGGGTACATCACTGAAAAAAGGTTGAGAACCATTGGTCAACGCTTAGAGTGCGATCAGGCACGTTCTGTCGGCTCGCTTTCTGTTTCAAGATTCAGGATTCAAGATTGTTTATTGTCATATGCAAAGTTAAACAGACAGTTTGCCATATGATGAAAATCTTAATTTGCTAGTCCACCCTTCAACAAGTCACCCGGTACTTAGCTTTTTAAAAAAAAAAAAATAAAAAAAAAAAAAAAAAAAAAAGTTTTGTACTCCTTTTGATTTCTTGAGGAATAAATCATGTTTTTACCCGCCTGCATTCCTGGGTGAACGACCCCCGCAGTAAGTTGCAAAAACCCCGTCGTGACACGATGAAATCAATTTTATTTAGGTCAGAATTTTAAAATATCAGGCAAATATGCACGCATGTCATTTACTGTCAATCATAATCAAAAAAGTGAGATTATTCCAAATTCAAAAGTGTGATTAATCAGATTTAAAATAAACACAGCACTGTTTTCTCATTAGACAGGAACTGCTTCAATAGCAAGTGACCAAACTGTCAAGGTTGGTCAAAAGGATAGGACTCAGATGCAGCGTAGGGAATATTTCGGCAGAATTATTTTGACAGCTTCCTTTTACCCCCAGAGTCAGAGTAATTTAACATCTTCAATAACTAAACTAGTCGGCGAAAAAGGTTCCAAAAAAGGCAACAACCGAAAACCACTCGAAAAGGTCGTAAACACACAAAAAATTTACAAACTATAATTGACGCCGTACATGCTATGAAACTTATTATAAACATAAAACGCTCCAACAGGAGGAAGAAACAATGGCTATGAAAAATTCTACACTTTCCCAAATCTAATAAAGGTTAACAAAAAATGTCACTCAAAAATTTGAGGAAATAAAGAATCGAAAGAGAAACTGATAACTCACCATTTCGGCTGTAAAACTAAACAACACAAAATCACTGAGGAGGAGCAAAAGAAAACTCAAAATAGCAACGAAGGAATCAGGATCAAGGTATACTAACGTGAGACGAGGCAAGGCATGGGCGGGACGTGAGAGATGCACGAATACTCGAGACAATCTGGCACAGAACAAGGGGAGATGTGGGCTTATAAGACACATGAGGGTAATGGGAAACAGGTGGAAACAATCAGGGGTCATGGATGATGTCAGATTGATGACACATTCAGGATCAAGGTGTTGAGCTTAAGTTAAAAGATGGCCCCAAGGACGCAGCGAATGGAGGCAAGGTTTGTGATAAAAAATGAAAACATTTAATAAGTTCAAAAATGGTAACTAAAGGTGATGGGGCAAAAGTGCACACCATGGGAAATGTAACAAAAGTAGTCTCTTTCAGAGGTTAGCAGAGCAAAGGGCAGGACACATTTAGTGTGGCAAAAACTACTCTCAAATCAAGGTGGCTAGGAAACAAAAACACAACAAGGTCAAAATTACAGGAATATGCAAAGGCAAAATACCAGGGAAGCAGAATCATGGAAGCACATGTCAGAGCGGAGTTCAGAAACTAACCGGCAGAGACCAGCTGGCGGAGACGCGCTTAAATGCTACTAGGAAGTGATTAGTAGCAGGTGTGCCTCGTTGGGGACAAAGAGACTGGGGAAAGAAACTGACAAACCAATAGAGAAGGCAGGTAGAAAACAAACACAACACAAGGTATACAAACGTGAGACGAGGCCAGGCATGGACAGGACGCTAGAGAGGCACAAATACTCGAGACAATTTAGCACAGAACAAGGGGAAGCGTGGGCTTATAAGACACATGAGGGTGATGGGGAAACAGGTGGAAACAATCAGGGGTCAAGGATGACGGCAGACTGATGACACAAGGAAGTGCAAGTGATCTGAAACGAGAGGAGTTACTTTTCAAAGTAAAACCTGCAATTCAAAAAATAGAAGAAACAAAGACAAGATATCCCTCACCGCGGTGTGAC
Organism: Nerophis ophidion; assembly: GCF_033978795.1. Taxonomy (NCBI): domain Eukaryota; kingdom Metazoa; phylum Chordata; class Actinopteri; order Syngnathiformes; family Syngnathidae; genus Nerophis; species Nerophis ophidion. The sequence goes on along the minus strand of NC_084617.1, from coordinate 55,796,065 downwards.
ACAAACATCCCTATAGTTGTCACTCGGGCAGTAAATCGGTCAGCTTGAGTCATGACAATAATCAAACCTTGCTTTCTGAGCAGAAAGACAGAAGTAGACTTCAGTACTTAGAGTTTGTGTTTTCTTGTCAAAGACGCTTTAAAGGCCTATTGAAATGAGATTTTCTTATTTAAACGGGGATAGCAGGTCCGTTCTATGTGTCATACTTGATCATTTCGCGATATTGCCATATTTTTGCTGAAAGGATTTAGTAGAGAACATCCACGATAAAGTTTGCAACTTTCGGTGCTAAGACAAAAGCCCTGCCTTTACCGGAAGTCGCAGACGATGACGTCGCAAGTGTGGGGGCTCCTTACATATTCTCATGGTTTTTAATGGGAGCCTCCAACAAAAAGTGCTATTCGGACCGAGAAAACGACAATTTCCCTATCAATATGAGCGAGGATGAAAGATTTGTGTTTGAGGATATTGATAGCGACGGACTAGAAAAAAGTTTGCATTGGGACGGATTCCGATGTTTTTAGACACATTTAGTAGGATAAGTCTGGGAAATCCCTTATCTTTCTATTGTGTTGCTAGTGTTTTGGTGAGATTAAATAGTACCTGATAGTCGGAGGTGTACGTCCACGGGTGTCTTGACGCGCAGTGTCTCAGGGGAGTCGACGGCAGCTGCATGGACGGCACAATCTCAGCTTTTCTCCAGTAAGAACTGACTTTTTTACCACAATTTTCTCACCGAAACCTGCTGGTTGACATTCCGTCGTGATTCATGTTCTCTTGACCGCGCTCTGATCCATAGTAAATTTTCACCTCCAGGAATTTTAAACAAGGAATCACCGTGTGTTTGTGTGGCTAAAGGCTAAAGCTTCCCAACTCCATCTTTCTACTGTGACTTCTCCGATATTAACTGAAGATTCAGCAACACAGATTTCCAAAATATTGTTTAATTACGCCGTTAAAGCAGACGACTTTTACTTGTGTGTGTGTGTGTGTGTGTGTGTGTGTGTGTGTGTGTGTGTAGCGCTCATACTTCCTAAGAACCCGTGACGTTCTGCGTACACGTCATCATAACACAACGTTTCCAAGTCGAAACTCCCGGGAAATTTAAAATTGTAATTTAGTAAACTAAAAAGGCCGTATTGGCATGTGTTGCAATGTTAATATTTCATCATTGATATATAAACTATCAGACTGCGTGGTGGGTAGTTGTCAAGTTCTTGGTTTTTCGCAGCTGTGCCCAAACTTGAAAGGGCCAGTGGGACTCAAAAAGGACACAAAGGGACAACTCAATCCTCTTTCCTTGTGATTTATTGATATTTGATTTGAAGCAATCAAATAAACTGGGTTATCGGCGTAAATGAATGGATGAAATGAATGAATAGTCGAAAAGTCGGTAGTTAAATAGTAGAATAGTTGATTAGTGGTGGGTTGATTAGCCAATTAGAATAGCCGATTAGTTGGATAGTAGGATAGGCAATTAGTGGTGGGTTGATTAGATTGATAACCTAAATCAAACAGAAAAAACAACACAGTGTTTCTTAACATACATCAAAATACGTGCTTTGCGTTCCATTAAATCAATCCAGTCAAAAGGAATTTCCACTGATAGGACCTACGTTTGAGAATAAACTTAAACATTTCCAATTATATGATTGAAATTAAATTTAAACAATCCAAGAATAAACTTAAACATCACTGATAACTTTTCAAATTTACTTTCAGTCAACTTAATGTGTAAAAATCAGTGAATTCATCTTTTTTTTTAAACATTTTCCCCAGTTAAATTATTTTCTTGGAACATTCCTCTCAGTCCAAACAAGCATTTCTTTCATTTGGTTTTCTCACCAGTTGCGTCTTCTGAGTCCTGTCTTCCTTCCTCTTAGCAGCATGTCAAAAAAAAAGGTGTGGCTGACTGGAAGCTCAAACATTTGAAGCATGTGCTCTGAGCAGGTGAACTCAATCAAGCTAATCTGTTGGAAGCAGGTGGAGATGTTCAGCCCTCAGCTCTCACCGTTGCCCCCTCAGGCCTGGAATGTGCTCTACAACTCAGTGGTGTTTGTGCTGCTCTGTACTTTGACTTGACAGTAGTAGTGGGTTTCAGTAGGCCTTTAGGTACTGTGGTTGAGTCTACTGATTAAATATACACGAAGAAGTCTTTCCTAATCCTATTGAGAGACAAATCCTAATCTTCAAATGAAAACCATGCTGACGGTAACAGTCTTAAAGTGGCTGGTGAATTCTAATACCGTATTTTTATTTTATTTTATTTTTTACATACAACCCATAATCACTTTTCTTAGCTCCAAACACAATTGCTTCAAAGGAAGAAAAACCTGGCACCTCATTTGATGCTCGGGATTAGAGTCCTCTATGCAAATGTGTCTGTCATATGCATAATTAACCTAGCATATTTTGTTGTGGTTCATAATCTAAGCTAGTGGGAGCGTGTGGATTTGATGAAAGAATGGAGCCTTGGGGATCTCTGCGTGACTTTTTTTTTTTTCCCTTCCCTTGGATGCGACAGAGACAATATGCAAAGGGAAAGAACAATGCATGTACAGTATAGTGTATTAGTGCATTGGTGTCTGCACCCAAATGATGTCCTGGTTGTGGGAATCTTGGGTTATGGAAATGTATTGGTATGTTTTCATAACATAAATCCCTTCTCTTTTGCACACACAATAATTCTTTGTCTCTGTTGTCAGTCATCATTCACACTGCAGGCATTAATAATACAAAAGGAGGCAGAATAGAAGAGGAGGAGCGCTCAGACAGTTTGGCAGCTATGAAGGATTGGAATAAAGCCCCTTGATGGAATATGTCTCATGTCTGCAATTCTTTGACCGATTTTTAATGCTTCTGGCCTTCCCCGAGCGGACGGCTTCATTGTGCTGCGCCGGACCAGCCTGCAGGAAAAAGATGGATTGTGTCCAGGCGAACTCTCAAGTCTATGGAACAAGACAGCGAGTCCGTAAGTGTGTGGGATCAGTCTAATGAGAAACAGTCAAAGGGATCAAAAAAGGAAACTCCGGAAAAGAATCATTATTTTTTCATAGTGACCGAAAGATGTAGGTCTCCAGTAATACTCGCCCTCGCAGCAGCGGTGACACTGAGACACATCTGGAATAACAATTACAGTCAAGGTTGAATTTCTCAGCCGCGCTCCCCCAGTGTATAAAATCCTACAATTATATATTTGTCTATTGATTATTTGCCGGGGATTCAGGATAATCCCATTAATTATAGATATTTCGAATTAACGCATTGCACCCTTTAAATTATGGAGGATCTATTTTGTGGTAGTTCTCAAAGAGACTGCTGAATTATTAATGGCTGCAGCCACGGCTGGGTTTCATAGATGAGGGCTGCTACCTTCTGCAATTCTGCTCCACCTGCTCTTTCCTCATGCAGACGCTTAGCCTTTATATCAGAAGGAGACCTGGTTTTTTGGGGGTTTTTTTTTTCTTTTTTTCTCCTGGACTCCCTGACCATGGCAGTAAGAGTATCTGAGCACATTTCATTACTGTTGGTTACACTAGAAGCCCATATGTCACGCTGCTGCCATGTGTGCCTGAAAGAGCAGTAATCAGGTTTCACAGTGAAGGCCAGCGTTGAAAAGAGAAGAATTTTTACATTTAGGACAAGCACAGAGCATTCTCACATAGCTAGCCTATCATTTAGCTTTATTTGATTCATTATTAATTTATTTTTTATTTACATGTTTTATTTGGATTTTTTTTTCTTATCATTTAGCCTTATTTTATGTTTCTATTTATTAATTTATTCTTTGTAAATGTATGAGTTTCTTATCATTTAGCTTGATCTTATTTCTCTATTTTTTAAAAATGTGTATTTGTTTTCTTATAATTTAGCTTTATTTTGTTTTTTCTCTATTCTTTTTGAATTTGTATTTCATTTTTCTTATCCATCCATCCATTTCCTACCGCTTGTCTTTATTTTCTTTTTTTAATATTTGTTATTTATATTTTTAATTAGGATTTTTTTCTTATCATTTAGCCTTATCGATTGTAGCTGAGATAGGCACCAGCGCCCCCCGCGACCTAAAAAGGAATAAGCGGTAGAAAAACGGATGGATGGCATTTAGCCTTATTTCATGTTTCTATTTATTTATTTTATTATTTTAAAAATGTATTTAATTTCTTAATTAGCTTGATTTTATTTTTCTATTCTTTTTACATTTGGATTTCTTTATTTTTATAATTTAGCTTTATTTAGTTTTCCCCTCTGTTCTTTTTAAATTTGTAATTTTTTTTCTGATAATTTAGCTTTATTTAGTTTTTTTGTATCTATATTTTTATTTTTTAATTTGGATTAATTTTATTTTTCCCATCATTTAGCCTTATTTAATGTTTTTATTCATGTCTTCATTTATTCTTTTTACATTCAATCAATCAATCAATCAATCAATGTTTACTTATATAGCCCTAAATCACTAGTGTCTCAAAGGGCTGCACAAACCACAACACAAACCACTACGACATCCTCGGTAGGCCCACATAAGGGCAAGGAAAACTCACACCTAGTGGGACGTCGGTGTAAATGATGACTATGAGAACCTTGGAGAGGAGGAAAGCAATGGATGTCGAGCTGGTCCAACATGATACTGTGAAAGTTCAATCCAAAATGGATCCAACACAGTCGCAAGAGTCCAGTCCAAAGCGGATCCAACACAGCAACGGGAGTCCCGTTCACAGCGAAGCCAGCAGGAAAACATCCCAAGCGGAGGCGGATCAGCAGCGCAGAGATGTCCCCAGCCGATACACAGGCAAGAAGTACATGGCCACTGGATCGGACCGGACCCCCTCCACAAGGGAGAGTGGGACTTAGGAGAAAAAGAAAAGAAACGGCAGATCAACTGGTCTAAAAAGGGAGTCTGCATTCAGGTTTTTTTTTATCATTTAGATTGATTTTATTTTTCTATTCTTTTTACATTTGAATTTTTTTCTTATAATTTAGCCTGATTCATTTTTTTGTCTTTATTCTTTTTACATTTGTTTGTATTTTTTTTTCTTATAATTTAGCTTTATTTAGTTTTTTCTCTATTTATTATTTTTAAATTTGTATTCATTTAATTTTCTTATCATTTAGCTCTAATGTTATTGTCCCATATGCAGACACCTTTTTTTTTTTTGTTAATGGAAGTCAACGGAAGCTTATCAGTCTAATACAAAGTTGTCCCCCACACTGCTTCTCGGAAGGTCACACTGAAAATAAGCCAGGGTCGCTGGCTGTCACCGGATCTTGATGTATGACGGCGTTTCCATTTATCCACATGGTCCTTATCACCTCCAAAATAAGAATGATGCAGCTCTGAATGATACACAGAATAAATCAGCTCCTATGTTATTTCATGATAGGTTATCTTTTAGAGGCAAATGACAAATATTCCTTGACTTAAACAACCTGCTCAGTGGCGTCAAATGTTGATGACAAAGCTGCAAACCAAGACGTGATAAGTGTTGTTTTTTTGCGTTTGTTTTATATAGCTGCAGCAGCAAGGTCACTCTTTTAATGGCATAGTGGAGGTTTGCAAGCGTTGTGACTCACTCTCATATTGCTTGAGTTTATATGACATCACGTCCGGCTCATTAAATACTCAGTGTGGTCAAGCCAGCCTCTGTTTGCAATGGGTACTAAGCGTCGTGTAGGCTTTCTGGAAGAAAAATACCCTATACTCGCGTTGTTTTACGGCTGTACAAACTGTTCAAATTGCGAAAAGGTTAAAGGTTTTTTCAGAGGGCGGAAAAGCGCAAGATTTTACGAAAGACGACAAGAACACACACGCAGATTCGTCCACGTTAAGTCATCTCGTTCCTGTCACCTATTGTCACCATCGAAACCAAATAAGATACTATGGGTCTAATTTACTAAAGATTTACAGTACTTTAACACGTGCAAACTTGATAGCACACGCAAAGTTGATCTAATGAACGTGTACAAAGTGGAAGAGTGCAAGATTTTACGAAAGACAAGAAAAGCGGCGCTCACTCCAGTCCAAGGAAGCAAAGTCAAAGAATGCACAAGTTTGCAGTGATCACTTCGTTAAAGGTTTGTTTGATATACTTTACCGTTTATTTCCATTTAAGTATTATCTTGATATAATTTTTTATTTTAACTTGTTTCTGAGTTTTTGGACACAGATGCAGATTCGTCCACTTTGAGTCATCTTGTTCCTGGCACCTCTTGTCACCGTTGAAACCAAGTAAGATACTATGGGCCTGATTTACTAAAGGTTAGTGTGTACTTTAAACACGTGCAAACTTGATAGCACACGCAAAGCTGTGTGCAAAGCGGAAGAGTGCAAGATTTTATGAAAGACAAGAAAAGCAGCACACACTCCAGTCCAAGAAAGCAAAGTTAAAGAATGCGCAATCCATCTTCTTCCACTTATCCGAGGTCGGGTCGTGGGGGCAGCAGCCTAAGCAGGGAAGCCCAGACTTCCCTCTCCCCAGCCACTTTGTCCAGGTCCTCCTGGGGGATCCCGAGGCGTTCCCAGGACATAGTCTTCCCGACGTGTCCTGGGTCATCCCCGTGGCCTCCTACCGGTCGGACTTGCCCTAAACACCTCCCTGGGTAGGCGTTCGTGTGGCATCCTGAGCAGATGCCCGAACCACCTCATCTGGCTCCTCTCGATGCGGTTTTACTTATGAACTCCCCCCGGATTGAGGGCTTCTCACCCTATCTCTAAGGGAGAGCCCCGCCACCTGGCAGAGGAAACACATTTCGGCCGCTTGTACCCGTGATCTTGTCCTTTCGGTCATAACCCAAAGCTCATGACCATTGGTAAGGATGGGAACGTAGATCGACCGGTAAATTGAGAGCTTTGCCTTCCGGCTCAGCTCCTTCTTCACCACAACGGATCGATACAGCGTCCACATTACTGAAGACGCCGCACCAAACCGCCTGTCGATCTCACAATCCACTCTCCCCTCACTGGTAAACAAGAATCCGGGTACTTGAACTCCTCCACTTGGGGCAGGGTCTCCTCCCCAACCCGGAGATGGCACTCCACCCTTTTGCGAGCGAGAACCATGGACTCGGACTTGGAGGTGCTGATTCTCATCCCAGTGAGTTTGCAGTGGCCACTTTGTTAAAGGTTTGTTTGACATACTTTTACCGTTTCTTATTTCCCATTTGAGTATTATCTTGATATTATTTGTATTTAATCTTGTATCGGAGTTCTTAAACACATTTTTGCTTTTTTGTTTCGTAAAGCATCAACTTGGCGTTTCTAAAAAAAACAAATCAAATGTGAGCGAAACTATAAAGAGTTAATTTTTTCTATATAACAAATGAAGCTTTCAGCACATACACAATGTTGACATTTATAGTTATATTTTGATAAAGACGGTAAAAACATGCTACTTGTAAACATTGTGTGCAACAACAACAACAACATGGCTATGGACTCGACCTGGGACTCGTGCTACCGGCAGCGGGACTTGTGGCACTCAAACCTGGTTGTGGAATTTGAAAATTTTTGGGACTTTTTTCTAACTTAATCACATTTTCTCCCCCACTTCAGGTGTGACTTTGCAGGGTTTGATAAAGACGGGAAAAACATGCTACTTGTAAACATTGCGTGCAACAACAACAAAAAACATGGTTATTGACTCGAAGTTCAATCATGAAATACAACCTTACTTGAGCAAAAATTACGCATATTTATCTGGGAGAGTCTTGATATCACACAATAAGGTTGAGACCTCCATACTTTTCCAAGTTTTTGTCTGTTTTGTCGTGTATAATGACGTCTGGAGCACATGCCTGGGAAGTCCACTGACAGATAATCCTGGATAACACTCGACAAATCCTTGTTAGTATAGGAATGTAGGGATATATCCCTTTGCATAGTTTGATTTCTTGCTCGTATCTGCTTTTTGCAGGAAGATCTAGGCCCCTTGCATACTTAGTTTGCACTTTTCTTGCTGAACAACAGCCATCTTGATTGGTTGACAACCTATTTTCTTTTCCGGGAAGAAGTCTCTTGACGCAGTATAAGCATTTGCTAAAACATATGTGTGACGGGTCTCCAGCCGTCATCGTGTGGGTTGCTGTGACATTCGGTACAGGACGCATGGTAACAGGTTTGACTTTCGTTTATTCTTTCAACAAACATATGGTCTTGCCAGTCGGTCGCGCCAATTTCTAGCTTGCTGGCTCTTCCTGCTCGTCGTGGCGCACCTTTTGGTGCGTCTGCTGCGGGGGCTCATCTCGCTCAGGGTCTCTCTCGTCGTGCTCGTGGTCGTTGTTGTCTGGGGTTTCCTTGCCTACGTCTGCCGCGATCGTTCCTCCCTCTCCCCTTTTATACTGCAGCAGAAGATGTAGAGATTGATTGCAGGTGTGTCACTTACGCACCTGACTCGGCTGGCTGCAGCGTCGCTCCAAGTGCGCTCCGCCTCTCCTCCCCGCCGCATTTCCCGCCTCCTGGCCGCCATCTCGGGTAGGAACGCCGTCTGTCCTATCCCGCTGTCGGCTCGTCGGGTCCGTCTCTCCACAATGTGGTCCTCAGCCTGGGACCCATTTTCAGTCTTTAAAGGGGACCTGTGAGGTATTTTTTCTTTTCTAACTTATACATGTTAGAAATGTTGGATACTAGTGTTAAAAAATGCAAAATGCTTTTTGGTGTGAGTTTGCAGGCAGTTTTGGATAGCTCTGTTGGTCGGATTTCGTAGTCTGGCTAATGCGAGGTGGACGTACTTATTTAGAAATTAAAGGGGTGCTTGGATCTTTCCTTTTTAAAAGGGCAAATTCCTCCCTGGTTCTTTTTTTCTAATGGCTTGTTTGAACACAGCCAAGAGACTAGAATTGAAAAGTACCAATTTTTTTTCTACAAATGGAGTAAGAGCAAACCTTAGCAATACCAGCGCTGAAAAGAAGATCGTGCCCTGCAAAGTCTGAATCGATCTCTCTACATCAGGGGTGTCAAACTCAAATACAGAGTGGGCCAAAATTTAAAACTGAACAAAGCCGCAGGCCGAGGTTGAACAAATTAATCTTTTAATAGGGACCCAAACAAGTTTTTCTTTGAATATTGAACAAGCAAGGCTTATATAACTTTATAGTGACATGCAAAATTGAGTTTAAAATAATAATAATAATAACTACAAAATATCAATGGCATATCAAATCAAATTTAAATAAAAATTAAATGCATCTTTTGTATTTGCAGCCTTCTGAGGTAAATATTAACATTAACTTTTTCCAGAGGCTAATACATTTGAAAATAAAATAATGAATAAATCAACCATTCAGGCCTTTTTACTGCTCAGTTAATGTTGGGGCTCAGGTGGGTGGGGTTAGGGGGACGGGGTTTGTTGGTAGCGGGGAGGGGGTGTATATTGTAGCGGCCCGGAAGAGTTAGTGCTGCAAGGGGTTCTGGGTATTTGTTCTGTTGTGTTTATGTTGTGTTTATGTTGTGTTATTGTCCAGATGTTCTCCCGAAATGTGTTGGTCATTCTTGTTTTGTGTGGGTTCACAGTGTGGCGCATATTTGTAACAGTGTTAAAGTTGTTTATATGGCCACCCTCAGTGTGACCTGAATGCTGTTGATCAAGTATGTCTTGCATTTACTTACATGTGTGTAGAAGCCACATATATTACGTGACTTGGCCGGCACGCTGTTTGTGAGGAGGAAAAACAGACTTGACGACAAGTTGTAGGGGACGCTAAAGGCAGTGCCTTTAAGGCACACCACCAATATTGTTGTCCGGGTGGAATTCGGGAGAATGGTTGCACCGGGAGATTTTCGGGAGGGGCACTGAAATCCGTGAGTCTCCCGGGAAATCGGTGAATGCGGTGTTACAGCGGCACTGCTGTATAACACCGGCGGGCCAGCTCTAATGTTAATTTGATATTCCCTCAAGGGCCAAATGATATTACACGGCGGGCCAAATTTGGCCCACGGGCCAGAGTTTGACACCTATGCTCTAGATTGTCCCTCTGTTCATGTGCTTTTATCTGCTTTGTTGCCCCTCCCTGGCAAATTGACCTAAGCAGATGCATCCACGCTGAGTCATCTCGTTTCTGGCACCTCTTCTCACCATCGAAACCAAATAAGATACAATGGTCCTGATTTACTAAAGGTCTGTGTGTACTAAAACACGCGCAAACTTAATAGCATACGCTAAGCTGATCTCCTAACCGTGTGCGAAGAGGATCGTGTCTGTTAAGTGAGCAGAAAAAGGCATGCAATACATTTGAAATTTGTCTTCATTAATATGCAAAAATATATGCTATTTAGCAAAACGGCCTCAATACTAGGTAAAGAAGATGCAAGTACGTATGTTATACAAAAATGCACAGTGTGATTTATCAAAACTCATCGTTTTGCGGGCACTACGCAGCGTTTTATTTAGCACCTCTGAAAAGTACGTGCAAACCGACAGCTGCACACACGGCTGCAAGGTCGGTGCTCGCACTGCTAAGACAGGACAACATATTTAAACTGTCCAAAATAAAACATTAGTCTGTGCAGCAACATCCTTTTATAATTTTATAGCTGCATGCTGGGTGACTTGAGGGGCTGATTGGAACAAATTAGATCGGTGTCTTTTTCGTTTCTTTTTTTTTTTTTTTTAATCTATGTTCGTTTTTCGTATAAAAATTATTATTGTTATTATTATTATTATCATTATTATTATTATTATTATTATTATGATTATTATGAGATTCCTAAAGGAGCTCCAGTTTGACTCTGAACCTGAAATCCCCACATACACTCATGTTTACATGGACTCAAAAGTTATTATTGACTTGATTTGTTTGATATTTCAAATAGACAGCGATGATTAAGCATTGTAGTGGTCTCATTAATGAGACCACTACAATGCTTAATTATCGCTGTATATGTCATGTGTTGGGAGGAGTTCTCAATAATGAGACCACTACAATGCTTAATCATCACTGTCTAATTCATGTGTTAGGAGCAGGTCCCAATAATGAGACCACTACACTGCTTAATTATCACTGTCAATTTCATGTGTTGGTACGTCTCATTAATGATATCTGTCTATTTCATGTTAGAAGATCAAAAATACCACTTTTATCCTTGATGATGGTCGCGGCATTTGTGCGACTTGGAACGGGTGTGCAGCTCATGTTGATCTCTCTTCAGTGTCGAATTTCACTTCCCTTTTTACTTTCACTTTCATTCCGTTTGGAATGCTTCCCACAGAAGAGCCTGTCACACACTTGAGGGACATACTTGAGGCTAAAGTTAAAAAATTAACTACACTACTTTGTCCTTCCTCAATGTATCTTTTTGCTGTGTGCATGTATTTAGGTCTTTTTTTTTCTTTTTTGTACATTATCAATAATTTATAAGAGTGCTTTCTTAACCGTCGTCATACCACTGAAGGAAAAGATGGACTACCAGTGCACCGCTAACATGGCCGAGGAGAGCTGGTGGAAATAAGCACACAATACAAAGTGGTGCATACTGCAAAGCCAACACTAAGACCAAGCTACTAATGCATCTCCACAAGATCATTGATTAACAATCAGTGGTATTGCAGCAAGGAATGATGATGCAATCATCCATGCAAGATACAGTTGCTTCAGTGGGAGGAAAAGCCCCAGTTTTATCTCACTTATTTACTGCATTTTCCCATATAATGGCCGAGGGCGTCTAATTACTCAATTGCAGATGGGAGGGGTGTCTAATGCGGGGCACTGGCTTAAGCATTTTCTAGAATCACATTAAATAATCACGTGTAGATTTTTTTTTTACAATGGTTGCTCAGTCGAGGTAACATATAATGCAATAAATGACAGCTCTAACCGGACATTAAAACAAAGGTCTAACTGCAAGCATAAACATTGTAATATTGTGGAGTCTCCTGGAACTGTAAAAATATATAATCTCCCTATAATGTAAGATCCTTACTACCGTGCAGAGAGCTCATTTCCAGCATGTTAAGAGGCACAATTTAATTGATTTAAAGGGCTATCGGCACAATAACTTTGGATTTTAAGAAGGCTCATTTTGCATTATTGACATCAAAATGACAAATACAGTTTTTAGCAACTCAAAAATGTAAACCCCAAAAATGTCAGGATGAGGGGCTCGCAGCTTGCTGCGGGGTTGTTATCCCGGGAAGGCAGACGGACTACTCGAAACATGGCGTGCAGGTATAAACATGATTTAATCTTCTAAAAAAGGTACAAACAAAAAGCGCTCGCATTGGAGGCACAACTTGGGTAAAGAAACAAAAAAAAATTAACAAACACTCTAACAAACAATGAACATAACGCAAACAACACTTACTATGGCTGGACAAGGGTAGCAAGGACTTTGGCATGAAAAAACTGGCTTGGACAGATCATGAGAAGAACACAATGACACCAGGCCGACCAACAGAAAAAGACAGGCTTAAATAACAGTGACATGATTACACAAGTGCGTGTGTCCAAATAAGCAACAGGTGAAACCAATGGGTAACAATGGAAACAAAACAAGAAAGTGAAAAAAAACAGGAAGTTAAAGAGTCCAAAGGTCAAACAGAACATGACTTTAACCAAAACATAATCACAGACATGACAAAAAATGCAAATTCCAAGTGCCGGTTTACATGAAAACTGTTGAGTATTAAACTCTGCGACTGTTTTTTTTTTATATTGTCCACGTTGGGGTTCCGGTCAGAGAACACACGGTCATCATTTGGACTCTTTCAACTTTAATGGTGCATATTGAGTTATATTAGGTGCAGTTAGTATCTGTAAATCACAAACAAACACCCATCAACATTTATGTAATTTATCTAAACAACAATATATATATATATTATGCCTATAGATATGCTCTATGTAAAGTACTAGAGCGATAATATATTGCATTTTCACAATGGCACATGAACTAGCCACATTAGTAGCATCAATGCTATCCTAAACATGGAGATGTTAGCTCGTAGCATTCTGACAACACAGCACTAATAATATTAATAAAACACCAGTAAATGTTACACAAATACAGTGATGTCTATTCATAAACTAAATGATTCTTATATAATAATTAACATACTCACATCGTCAAGGACTAGAGCACCGATTAAACATAACAGAGAAAGAAGTCAGCACACATTAACACACGTCAAACGGGAAGCGGAAGTGACACCTACAAGAAGGAAGAGGAAGTGACACTGTCAAGAAATGCTTGAGAATTCTTAACAAAAACAATCGAGAAAAAAATAAAATTTCTGCATGGAAACACTGTTTTTAAAAAGGGGAACTGCACTTTTTTAAATTTTATTATTTTGCCGATAATTCACAATCATGATGGACAAGAACACATGTTTTGTTTAATGCATTATAACTCATAAATAAAAGTCTGCGTACAACGAACTCAGCACCACGGACAGCGGCGGTGACTTTTACTCCTGCAGGCAGCGCTGGCTACACCTCCCCCCACAATCCTCTGCATTTGACCCATCACCCTCACCCCCTGGGAGGTGAGGGTAGCAGTGAGCAGCGGCGGTGGCCGCGCCCGGGAATTATTTTTGGGGATTTATCCCCCAATTCCAACCCTTGATGCTGAGTGCTAAGCAGGGAGGTAATGGGCCCCATTTTCATAGTCTTAGGTATGACTCGGCCGGAGTTTGAACTCACGACTTACCAATCTCAGGGTGGACACTCAAACCACTAAGCAGTGATAAGTCAATCAATCAATCAATGTTTATTTATATAGCCCTAAATCACAAATGTCTCAAAGGACTGTACAAACCACTACGACTACAACAAAAAAGAACCCACAGAAGGGCAAGGAAAACTCACACCCAGTGGGCAGGGAGAATTCACACCCAGTGGAACGCCAGTTACAATGATGACTATGAGAACCTTGGAGAGGACCTCAAATGTGGGCAACCCCCCCTCCCCCCTCTAGGGGACCGAAAGCAATGGATGTCGAGCGTGTCTAACATGATACTATGAAAGTTCACTCAATTGTGGCTCCAACACAGCCGCGAGAGTTCAGTTCAAAGCAGATCCAAGACAGCAGCGAGAGTCCCGTCCACAGGAAACCATCCCAAGCGGAGGCAGATCAGCAGCGTAGAGATGTCCCTAACCGATACACAGGCGAGCGGTCCATCCTGGGTCCCGGGTCCCGACTCTGGACAGCCAATACTTCATCCATGGTCATCGGACCGGACCCCCTCCACAAGGAAGGGGGGGACAGAGGAGAAAAAGAAAAGAAGCGGCAGATCAACTGGTCTAAAAATGAGGTCTATTTAAAGGCTAGAGTATACAAATGAGTTTTAAGGTGAGACTTAAATGCTTCTACTGAGGTAGCATCTCGAACTGTTACCGGGAGGGCATTCCAGAGTACTGGAGTCCGAACGGAAAACGCTCTATAGCCCGCAGACTTTTTTTGGGCTTTAGGAATCACTAATGAGCCGGAGTCTTTTGAACGCAGATAAGTGATATATATACTTTTTTGGGGGGGCTCCCACAAAGTCTGTAGCACCATTGTAAGTGGACTTTAGCTGGCATTTATATACTTGTTAGAATGCATGAAAAAAATAAATAAATGTTTGCTTGTTTTACATAAGAATTGAGAATGCTCGTCAAAATTTAAACAAAGAGCTGTTCTTCTTTAAGAATAAATCACATGAAACTGAAAAAAGAGCCAATGTACTGTCTTGCATACCATGTCCACCAATCTTTTTTTTGTTATTTTTTTTTTCTTGCTTTTTTCCTGCTTCGTAGGCTTGAAGTTATACTGAGGTCAGCAAGTAAAGCCGTGCAGACACACACACACAGACACACACACACACCCACACACACACACACACACACACACACACACAAAGATAATTAGGCTATTTTTGTCCTGATCTTACGTCTTAGAAGGCTATCTTAGAAGATTGTCCTGATGTGGTCTGAGGTGTTGCTGGGAGTGACTCCTGAATAGGGCTTCACGGTGTCAGAGGGGTTAGTGCGTCTGCCTCACAATACGAAGGTCCTGCAGTCCTGGGTTCAATCCCAGGCTCGGATCTTTCTGTGTGGAGTTTGCATGTTCTCCTCGTGACCACGTGGGTTCCCTCCGGGTACTCCGGCTTCCTCCCACCTCCAAAGACATGCACCTGGGGATAGGTTGATTGGCAACACTAAATTGGCCCTAGTGTGTGAATGTGAGTGTGAAAGTTGTATATCTGTGTTGGCCCTGCGAATAGGTGGCGACTTGTCCAGGGTGTATCCCGCCTTCCGCCCGATTGTAGCTGAGATAGGCGCCAGCACCCCCCGTGACCCCAAAAGGGAATAAGCGGTAGATAATGGATGGATGGATGACTCCTGAATAAGTCCCAGCTAGAGATGTGACATTCGCGAACGAGTCAAATCTTTTTAACAATTCCTTTTATGTGTTCGATGAGAAGTCGTGAGTCGTCCGTTTGCGAGACATTTCATTAAGAAATTGACGAGGACTTGCTGGACTGCAAAATTAGTCAATCAAAAAAAAACCTAGCAGTTTTCATTTTAGTGGTTATTTGTACTGCTGTGGATTTGTAAACCTTGTTCAGGTGCAGACATTTTTATAACGTCCTAATTTTTATTCTAGTTGTATTTTTATAATATAAAAGGAACTTGGCAGTCAGGGTTAAGGGTCAGCTGCGCTGATGAAAGACATAGCGTGAGGACGCAACCTCTCTCTGGCAGCTTCCGGTTTGAAATTGCGGCGTGAGTGGAGCGCGTGGGATGCCAAAACCTCTGAGCTTCCAAGCACATTCTGCCTTCTTTGACACAAATGTAAGTTGGCATCTGCACGCTAAAGTGTCACTTTTTAGTAAAGGATATTGTGGTGGACTCTGAGAGAGGTTGATTAACAATTGACACTGGTTTGTATTCATTAGGTTTTATTCGATTAGCTTCCTAATGTGTGATGCTTGTGTCTTGTCTGATTTTTTTTTTTTACTGCGCACCGTTTTAATATGTCATTGTTTTTTATTCCACAATTTTACCTCATTGAACGTTTTACTAACCCTTTTTAACTTAGTCACTTGGCACATTAATTGAATTACTGGGTTTGTGCAGTAGTTTAAATTATTATCCATTGCTGTTATTTTAAGGCTTGGTTTTATTTTGCAGTGTATTTATTCCCCTATATTTGCTGTGTGTGTTATTTATTGTGGGAACATTTGTGTTTTAATTCAATTTGAGTCTTTTACAAAAGTGTTGGTTTTAATTCAGAGCTACCGTTAAATTATTGCCTTTTAACTACTAAGTGCCTTGTGTTTTCTATGTGAAATAAATGGACCCAACAAAAGTTCGGACTCCTCCAGTTTATTCTGGCTACCTGTTTTATCTGTAATATAGTTCTCGCTGCTTTTAGTACCCACACCCACCTATAAGTACAACATATTTGTATTGACATATTCGTCTTATTCATTATTTGTATATTTTTCTGTATTTGTGTGTCATGCTCCTTCATGACCGTTTTGGTTTTGTGTTATATTTTCCATTGTTTGGTGTTTCCTCCTGTCCAAAGCTCTTATTTTGTTGTACTGCTTCCTGTTTTTGGTTTGTCATCCTCACGTGTTCCTGGTTGGTGATTAGGAAGCTAACCTGTCACTAATTGCCAATCAATACATGTGTGTGTGTGTGTGTGTGTGCGTGTGTGTGTGTGTGTTTGTGTGTGTGTGTGTGTGTGTTTGTGTGTGTGTATATAATATATGTGTATGTATGTATGTATATATGTATGTATATATATGTATATATATATATATATATATGTATATATACATATATATGTATATGTACATATATATATACATATATATGTATGCATATATGTGTATATATGTATGCATATGTGTAAATATATATTATATATATATATATATATATATATATATATATATATATATATATATATATAATGTGTGGGTATATATACATGTGTATCATAGGTAGGCTGTGCGTTTCACTAAAGGCCGTTTCAATGAAACCAGGTCCGACTTCAATGATTACCTCTCAAAATACCATAATTGATGTCACCACATGACCATTGCTGGAGAAATACTATACAGGAACACATTTAAGCCCAAATGGGAATTGAAACACATGAACAGTGTACAAAACGGGTTATTGACGCAGTTAAAAATCAAATAAAACGCATCAGCAATTAAAGCATATCTCATGTGGTACTGTCAAAATCAAAATTGCAAAAAACTCACAATTAATAGCACCTATTCAACGCCATATAAGCCAATGGTACCCCTTGTCGTCGGCTTATTCGAGTGGAAATGGCGAGCATTTCCCCATTTCATCGCCAAAGCTGCTGAGCTAGCTTACAGAGTTAGCCAACATCGTCTCAAAAGATGTATTTTCTCTTTAAATATCCTACTTAAAAATAGCTTTGCAAATATATGTCTGCCGCATAATCAACATTTTGTTCTTCTTCTCTGCTGTTCCGGTCTGGCTACGGCGCAAACTTCCCGCTTCCTGCTAAATTGAAACTTGTGAATGGATACTCTCTTCGGAATGAAAAGTGAGTATCCAATCACGGTGTCAGTAACATCAGGCTACCTAGGTAGGCTACTGTCAACAACTTGTAATCTGATTGGCTACTGCAAAACTATCTATCAACTCTATGTGTTCTCACATTAATTAGCTAACGGCCCCGATGAGTATCCAATCACAGGACGCGTAAATGTCACGTTCAACGTGAGGCCAACGAGAAGGCCTTACTGACAACAACTCGTGATCTGATTGGCTATCCATCCATTTTCTACCGCTTATTCCCTTTGGGGTCGCGGGGGGCGCTGGTGCCTATCTCAGCTACATTCAGGTGGAAGGCGGTTTACACCCTGAACAGGTCGCCAACTCACACACACACACACACACACACGCACACACACACACACACACACACACACACACACACACACACACATATATAAATATATATATACATATATATATACATATATATATATATATATATATATATATACATATATATATATATATATACATATATATATATATATATATATATATATATATATATATATATGTATATATATATTTATATATATAAAACTAAAAAAAATAATAGAAACTGGAGAAAGGTGTTTGACAAAAATCCAAGAGTGTGTATGGTGTTTGACTAAGTGTGGGAATTAATTGTTGTGTGTTACCGGGCGTGTTGAGCGAGAGGCAGAAGTCCCGGAGGGGAAAGGCAAACTCGAATATCCGTGAAACAAGCAGGAAGTCGGGGGACGATAGCGGGGCGTAAGAGGTCCTTGTTTAGGCGAGAGGTCGAGATCCAAGGGGGCAGCCAGAGAACCAGTGAGGAATAACAAGGAAGACGAGACGCACAGCTCGTCACACAGGAACGGGGATTTGTTGCAGGAACGACACAACACAGGACAACGCACAATGAAACACGGAGGGGAAATCAAAAATTGTAGGAATGCATCAATCCTACATTTATAGATTGAATAGAATAGAAAGTACTTAATTGATCCTTAGGGGAAATTCCGCACCACAGTTCGCTCACAATTGACAATAATAATAATAATAATAAATAATATATAACATATATTATATATATATATATATATATATATATATATATATATATATATATATATATATATATATATATATATATGTATATACTATATAATATATGAATAATATAAATATATTCTACATATATTCTACATTTAAGTGCAGTCAAGAAGGAACATATGCATTATACAGTCTGATGGCTGTCGGTATGAAGGACCTCCTGTGTCGTTCCGTGTTGCATTTTGGGAGTCTGAGCCTTTCACTGAATGTGCTCATTCTCTTCGCAAGGTCCGAGTGTAGTGGGAGGGAGGTGTTGTCCATAATGGCTAGGAGTTTTGCAAGACTTCTCTCTGACACCACCGCCAGAGAGTCTAGCTCCACTCCCACCACGTTACTGGCATTATTTACCAGCTTGTCCAGTCTGATTGCGTCCCTCACTCTCAGCCCGCTGCCTCAGCAGGCCAAGGCGTACAAGAAGGCACCCGCCACCACCGACTCGTAAAACATCTTTAACATCTTTGTACGGACGTTGGAAGGATCCTAGCCTCCTGAGGAAGTAGAGGCGTACAAACAGATGGTTATGTTCTGGCCTGGAACGCAGGTCTGCACTGGCTTGAGAAGCCCAGGAAGCTCATCAAACACAGGTGCGCTGAGTGCAGATTGATTGCAGCTGCTTGCTGCCGCCGGAGTGACACGTGCAGGAAATGAGCGGCCGTGGGCGTGTCCCGAGGTGCGCTCTGCGGGGCTCATAGATGAATGCACATTGGCATGCGCCTGGGCAGTGACAAGCCTCTGGCAGATTTATCACAGCATGGCAACATAAGCTGGCTGAATTCTGATTATATACAAACTTGCAACCATTTTAATCGTTTGAAAGACCCAATATATATTTATAGTTAAAATTTTGTTTTTTAGGCCAGTGGTTCTCAATTGGGGGTACGCTTACCCCTGGGGGTACTTGAAGGTATGCCAAAGGGTACTTGAGATTTTTCAAAAATATTCTAAAAATAGTAACAATTCAAAAATCCTTTATAAATGTTCATTGAATAATACTTCAACAACATATGAATGTAAGTTCATAAACTGTGAAAAGAAATGCAACAATGCAACATTCAGTGTTGACAGCTGGATTTTATGTTCCATAAATATTGATGTTAAAGATTCCTTTTTTTGTGAAGAAATGTTTAGAATTAAGTTCATGAATCCAGATGGATCTCTATTACAATCCCCAAAGAGGGCACTTTAAGTTGATGATTACTTCTATGTGTAGAAATCTTTATTTATAATTGAATCACTAGTTATTTGTATATCTTTTTTTCCAAATAGTTCAAGAAGGACCACTACAAATGAGCAATATTTTGCACTGTTATACAATTTAATGAATCAGAAACTGATGACATAGTGCTGTATTTTACTTCTTTATCTCTTTTTTCAACCAAAAATGCTTTGCTCTGATTAGGGGGTACTTGAATTAAAAAAGTTTTCACAGGGGGTACATCACTGAAAAAAGGTTGAGAACCACTGTTTTAGGCAACTAACTTTATTATTCGTTCACACAATTCAGCTCCTTTTCTTTACATCCTCTTCTTTTTTGTTAATTTTTTGCTGTTGTTTTTTTTAGATGTATATGTTATTTGCAAATACACCATTTTTTAAATCAGGCATATTTATGTATATTTGCACAAAGTATCGCTGTTGGCTGGATGTCGCCGATACAAGCCTGGATTCAGAGAGAAAAACAGCGCATCACTCGTCTGAAGATACAGTTATTGTTTTCTGTTGAACAAAGAACAAACTGTATTGCATTCCTCAAACTTGTGTTGGTGTGAGCTGGGGAAAAAAAAAGATTGACGTCACTTTTTTTTCACAGTTACAGACAGTGCAATCACACGTTGTTTTTTTCCCCTCTGCCATGATCTTAAATTACTCGTCCTTTTTGTCACCGAATAATTATGTGATAATTACAGAACACTTTATGACTCCTGCATTGTCTTTATCTGCACTCCGAGAAGAGCATTCCAGAATTGCAGCAATACATTTTCCATTACTGTCGAACCAACAGAACTCGGCACCAGAATGGTATTTTATGACCATTAGGTGTTGCATATCAATTTTTCAGTCAAAGGCGCACACAGTGTTGCCTTGAGAGTTGTCCTTGGCTCACAATTAAAAGTAATCATGGGCACCCTTGAGCTGTACTCGGAAACACATAGAAAAAAAAAACCTGCAGTGTGTGAGTGTTCTGTCAGTTTAAAGGTCAGCTTGCAGTCCAGCTATTACTATTGATCTGACTTTTTCTCTGGTAACTCCCTCATAATGCCACACAAAATAAATCGTTTCCCATTTGCAAAAAAGATCATTACAGGGAGTGAGGCCCTAAATATAGTGTTTTTATTGGGTTGGTTTCACCGTGCATCCCTTCAAGTATTGGTGATTGGGCCCCTTGAGGTGTCAGCTCAAAGGGAGATAATGGATCAATATGGAGGTCAATGAACATGACACATGATTATCAACTGTTTGACATGAGAAAGTAACTTGTTAGCAATATATCAGAAGTAAATGAGAAAGTGAATGTCAAATCAATGGCGGCCGTTGTTTTTGAAAACAGGCCAGTGGTATTGATGCTCGCCTCCGAAGAGCTGATCTGCATGACAATGATGAAGAGGTTATTATCTGGATATGTACACACGTTCCCATTCTATTACAGTATATCTAATGCCCTGCACCTACAACACAAACAAATGAAATAGAATAAAGTTCCAAATTAATAATAATGTATTTAGTGTTGCATTGGTACCGGTATCAAAATTATTTTGATACTAAAAAAATTGCATTATTGGCTTTATTTTAACAAAAAAATCTTACGGTACATTAAAGATATGTTTGTTATTGCAAGTTTGTCCTAAAATAGTGAACATACAAGACAGCTAACTTTTTGCAACTCAACGCCAAAAAAACGGAAATGCTGATTATCGGTCCTGCTAGATACCGACCTCTATTTAATAATACAACTTTAACATTTGACAACCAAATAATTAAACAAGGCGACTCGGTAAAGAATCTGGGTATTATCTTCGACCCAACGCTCTCGTTTGAGTCACACATTAAAAGTGTTACGAAAACGGCCTTCTTTCATCTCCGTAATATCGCTAAAATTTGCTCCATTTTGTCCACTAAAGACGCTGAGATCATTATCCATGCGTTTGTTACTTCTCGTCTCGATTACTCTAACGTATTGTTTTCAGGTCTCTCCATGTCTAGCATTAAACGATTTCAATTGGTACAAAATGCAGCTGCTAGACTTTTGACAAGAACAAGAAAGTTTGATCACATTACGCCTGTACTGGCTCACCTGCACTGGCTTCCTGTGCACTTAAGATGTGACTTTAAGGTTCTACTACTTACGTATAAAATACTACACGGTCTAGCTCCAGCCTATCTTGCCGATTGTTTTGTACCATATGTCCCGGCAAGAAATCTGCGTTCAACGGACTCCGGCTTATTAGTGATTCCCAAAGCCCCAAAAAAGTCTGCGGGCTATAGAGCGTTTTCATTTCGGGCTCCAGTACTCTGGAATGCCCTCCTGGTAACAGTTCGAGATGCCACCTCAGTAGAAGCATTTAAATCTCATCTTAAAATCATTTGTATACTCTAGCCTTTAAATAGACTCCCTTTTTAGACCAGTTGATCTGCCGTTTCTTTTCTTTTTTCCTATGTCCCACTCTCCCTTGTGGAGGGGGTCCGGTCTGATCCGGTGGCCATGGATGAAGTACTGGCTGTCCAGAGTCGGGACCCAGGATGAACCTCTCGTCCAGAGTCGGGACCCAGGATGGACCGCTCGCCTGTGTATCGGCTTGGGGACATCCCTGCGCTGCTGATTCGCCTCCGCTTGGGATGGTTTCCTGCTGGCTCCGCTGTGAACGGGACTCTCGCTGCTGTGTTGGATCCACTTTGGACTGGACTATCGCGGCTGTGTTGGATCCATTATGGATTGAACTTTCACAGTATCATGTTAGACCCGCTCGACATCCATTGCTTTCGTCCTCTCCAAGGTTCTCATAGTCATCATTGTCACCGACGTCCCACTGGGTGTGAGTTTTCCTTGCCCTCATGTGGGCCTACCGAGGATGTCGTAGTGGTTTGTGTTGTGGTTTGTGCAGCCCTTTGAGACACTAGTGATTTAGGGCTATATAAATAAACATTGATTGATTGATTGATTGTATTTTAGTAATAAGTAAACAAAAACAAAGGCTCCTAATTTATTCTGCTGACATACGCAGTAAAATATTGTCATTTATCATTCTATTATTTTGTCAACATTATTAAGGACGAGTGGTAGAAAATGAATTATGAATCTACTTTTAACATGTTCTATCTACACTTTTGTTAAAATGTAATAATCACTTATTTTTCCGTTTGATACTTTACATTCGTTTTGAATGATACCACAAATTAGGGTATCAATCCGATACCAAGTCGTTACAGGATCATACATTGGTCATATTCAAAGTCCTCATGTGTCCAGGGACATATTTCCTGAGTTTATAAGCATAATATTAATTAAAAAAACAAAAAAAACGAAAGAAGATGTTGTGATCCGTAATCATAGTAGTAACGACTAGATACGTGCCTGTACTTGATATCATTACAGTGGCTGTCAGGTGTAGATCCACCATTGGTGTTTCTATACATTTTGACGCCGGTGAGCTACGGTGTGTTGTGAAGCATGTTTAGCTATTCGTCGTCCTGCAGGGATGATACTTGAAAGAAACTTACTTTACTTTTCGCCATGGAGACCAGGATTAGTGATTTAGAAATAGTTAAGGCAGAATAAGGAATTTATTGACAGTGCAGCGTGAAAGCCGATGTGTTTACTTTGCAATTAAGTAAACACAGTCTCAAAGGAATATAACCTGCGGAGGCACTATTCTGACAAAACATCCACATTTCAATGTTCAAACCCTGAGTCGTTGGGCGCTTGAAACTGCGGGCCTTTTAATTTTGTAGTTGAATAGCCCTGCATTATAACCAATAATTGTAAATATCAGGTGGGATATCATAATATTATTATCTTCATATTATTATTTGCAATGAAGGCAGGATAAATGAATCACAACAACTGCTGTTTCAGCACATGAGTTTATCAATTTATATAGGTTATAAAAAATACTTTGTTTTAAACTATCATCTAAACTGGTATTTGGCTTATTTCTTTTTGGTCTGTTGTCTTTTAAATTGCTTTGTCCAAGTCCTTGTCCTCCTCGATTGTTCTGCACAGGAAAAGAAGAAAAAAAAAACTGAAAAGTTAAACACAAGATCACATTCATCATTAATAGAAGTAAACATTTTCAAACAGCATGCAAATGTACACAAAAAACAGCAGTAACTAATATCTGTTCATTGATGCCCACATTTACAATACTGCACTGTTACGGCCACACATTAATAAAACATAATTAGGTCAACTTCTTGCGGTCAAAAAAGGTAGGATAATTTCGCCGCACCTAGTGTGTGTGTGTGTGTGACAATCATTGGTACTTGACCTTAAATCAAAAGATCTAATGCAAGGGTGTCAAACTCTGGCCCGCCGTTTAATTTCCTTTGGCCCTTGAGGCAATATCATATTAACATTAGAGCTGAGCCGCCGGTAACACCACATTCACCGCTAATACCCATTTTCCCGGGAGACTCCCGAAGTTTAGTGCCCTTCCCGAAAATCTCCCTGGGCAAGCATTCTCCCGGTTTCCACCCGGACAACAATATTGGGAGCGTTCCTTAAAGGCACTGCCTTTAGCGTCCTCTACAACATGTCGTTACATCCTCTTTTCCTCCATATAAACAGCGTGCCGGCCAAGTCACATAATATATGCGCCTTTCACAAACACATACTTGGTCAACAGCCATACAGGTCACACTGAGAGTGGCCATATAAACAACTTTAACATTGTTACAAATATGCGCCACACTGTGAACCCACACCAAACAAGAATGACAAAACACATTTCGGGAGAACACCTGCACCGTAACACAACATAAACACAACAGAACAAATGCCCAGAACCCCTTGCAGCACTAACTCTTCCAGAACGCTACAGTATACACCCCCCGCTACCACCTAACCCCACCCACCTCATTTTTACTTTATTTTCGAATTCATTAGCCTGTGGAAAAAGTTAATGTTGATATTTACCTCAGAAGGCTGCAAATAGAAAAGAGGCATTCATTTTTTAAATTAAATTGTATTTAATATACCACTGATATTTTTTCGTTTGTTTTTTGAAAGTTGATTTTGCACTATTACGTTATTTAAGCTCTGCCTGTTCCATGGGAGGAAGCCGGAGTACCCGGAGGGAACCCACGCAGTCACGGGGAGAACATGCAAACTCCACACAGAAAGATCCCGAGCCCAGGATTGAACCAGGATTACTCAGGACCTTCGTATTGTGAGGCAGATGCACTAACCCCTGTTCCACCGTGCTGCCCTATTTAAGCCTTGCTTGTTCAATATTCATTGCAAAACTTGTTTGGGTCCCTATTAAAAGGTTAATTTGTTCAACCTTTGCCCGCGTCTTTTTTAGTTTTAAATTTTGGCCCACTCTGTATTTGAGTTTGACACCCCTGATCTAATGTTTACATCCAAACGTTAAAAAAACAAAAAGCTCTGGGCATAGAGCCGTCTGCAATGGCCGGATATATGGCTCTCCCCCGGGGTAAAGAGAGGGGCAAAGAGCATGGAGGACGCTCAACATTACGAGAGTCGAGGTCTCGTATTTTAACACAAATGTATATCACTTGGCAGCACGGTGGATTAGGGGTTGATGCATGTGCCTCACAATACAAAGGTCCTGGGTTCGATACTCGTGGTCTTTCCGTGTGGAGTTTGCACCTTCTCCCTGTTACTGTGTAGATTCCCTCCGGGTACTCCGGCTTCCTCCCACCTCCAAAGACATGCACCTGGGGATAGGTTGATTGGCAACACTAAATTGGCCCTAGTGTGTGAATGTGAGTGTGAATGTTGTCTGTCTATCTGTGTTGGCCCTGCGATGAGGTGGCGACTTGTCCAGGGTGTAAATCGCCTTCCGCCCGAATGCGGCTGAGATAGGCTCCAGGAACCCCGGCGACCCCAAACGGGACAAGCGGCAGGAAATGGATGGATCTATATAGGGCTGCAAATCTTTGGGTGTCCCACAATTCGATTCAATATCGATTCTTGGGGTCACGATTCGATAATGTATCGATTTTTTTCGATTAGATTCAATTCTCGATTCAAAATCGATATTTTTCCAATTCAAAACGATTCTGTATTCATTCAATACAAAGGATTTCAGCAGGATCTACCCCAGTCTGCTGACATGCTAACAGAGTAGTAGATTTTTGTAAAAAGCTTTTATAATAATAAAGGACAATGTTTTATCAACTGATTGCAATAATGTAAATTTGTTTTAACTATTAAACAAACCAGAAATATGACTTATTTTATCTTTGTGAAAATATTGGACACCGTGTGTTGTCAAGCTTATGAGATGCGATGCAAGTGTAAGCCACTGTGACACTATTGTTTTTTTTTTAAATATTTTATAAATGTCTATTGATAATGTCAATGAGGGAATTTTAATCACTCATATGCTGAAATTATAACTAATATTGATGCTGTTGTTGATAATATTCATTTTTGTTTCACTACTTTTGGTTTGTTCTGTGTCGTGTTTGTGTCTCGTCTCAATTGCAGTTTATTGCAGTTCTGAGTGTTGCTGGGTTAGGTTTGGTTTTGGAATTGGATTGCATTGTTATGGTACTGCTGTCCATTGATTTGTTGGATTGATAAAAGAAAACCAAAAAAAACCCAAAAAAAACCTATTTTTTAAAAATGAGAATCAATTCTGAATCGCACAACGTATTAGATTCGATTCATATTCGAATCGATTTTTTCCCACACCCCTATATGTATATCACTACTGTCACCTCAGCTTGACATATCTGTTTTTAGGTGTTGTAAACAGATAAATAAAACTATACCTACATTTAGGGAAAAGTATTTTAGTTATATTGTAAAACTTAGAAATGGAGTTATGCTTGGAGTTATGAATGAAGAATCA
This sequence comes from Nerophis ophidion, assembly GCF_033978795.1. Lineage (NCBI taxonomy): Eukaryota > Metazoa > Chordata > Actinopteri > Syngnathiformes > Syngnathidae > Nerophis > Nerophis ophidion. The sequence goes on along the minus strand of NC_084617.1, from coordinate 55,769,441 downwards.
ATACGAGTAGGAACGCTATGGACAGCTCGAAGGATAAACGGCACTCTACTTCTGGTTGAAAGCAGTAAATGGAAGGACGCTGCAGCACCTACAGTAAACGATTGCATCCAAAAGATGGTGCCACAGCACAAACAACGAAACACCTTCTCAGTGTTTGCTTAGGTTTAAAAAAAAATAAAAATCGATATATATATATATACATATACATATACATATATAAATATATACAGTACATATATATACGTATATATACATACATATATATATATATATATATATATATATATAATACGGTAATACGAATGTATGTATATGTATATATATATATATATATATATATATATATATATATATATATATATATATATATATATATATATAGCTAACAACAGTACTGTTGTTAGCTATTGTGCTACTCTATCTACTTTTAAAAAGGGGTTAGATTTATGTACAGTAAATGCCAGACTATCAGCCGCTACTTTTTTCCAATGCTTTGAACCCTGCGGCTTATAAAACAGTTTGGCTATATATATATATATATATATATATATATATATATATATATATATATATATATATACATATATATATATATATATATATATATATATACACATATGTATATATATATATACATATACATTCGTATATATATATATATATATATATATATATATATACATATACATTCGTATATATACATATACATTCGTATATATATATATATATATATATATATATATATATATATATATATATATATATATATATATATATATAGCCAAACTGTTTTATAAGCCGCAGGGTTCAAAGCATTGGAAAAAAGTAGCGGCTGATAGTCTGGCATTTACTGTACATAAATCGGCGTGGCGCAGTGGGAGAGTGGCCGTGCGCAACCCGAGGGTCACTGGTTCAAATCCCACCTAGAACCAACCGCGTCACGTCCGTTGTGTCCTGAGCAAGACACTTCACCCTTGCTCCTGATGGGTGCTGGCTGGCGCCTTGCATGGCAGCTCCCTCCATCAGTGTGTGAATGTGTGTGTGAATGGGTAAATGTGGAAGTAGAAGGTAGAAAAGCGCAGGCACACAATGTGTGGATGAAACGTGCTTAAACTGAAACAAGGTTCCTGCACAAAAGCATGTTTTTCGTGAATCGAAAAGTTTGTAAAATGAAAGGTTCATAAAGGTTATATACTGTAATAGGTTACATTGATTCAATCTAGTTTGTGGTGTGAAGAAAGCTATAAAAAAATTGAGGTATAGTTTCTAGATTTAAAAATGTACAAACCTTAATCTAGCTGTGTGCTGGTCACCAACATCATCTCCAAAAGCTCGTGTACAAGTGCAGCTTGTGTTATGCGAGCTTCTCGCTGCGACCTGGTCGAGTTACAGCTCGGATGTGTCATCGACGGTGGGCTGGAGGCAACGCTGTCTTTCCCGGGAGCACTTTTCTGATCTCAGGTGACAATTATTAGCAGCTTCAAAATGTGTTTAAGCACAGGCAACAACAGCACTTTGTCGCACGGGTGTTTACAAAAGCTTGTGGGCGGTTTGATTTCATGAGTTTCCCTCGAGAAACCGAAAACTGAACAAGACTCAATGACGATGTGGATACCTGACGTCAGTGAAATCTCTTTATCGGTAGCACTGAGATAATACGGAAATATCCGTTTTTTTTGGAGTAACCTTTATCAGTATTTCTTTCCCATATGCTTTGGTGATGAAACATTGATATAGGCCAGTGGTTCTCAACCTTTTTTCAGTGATGTACCCCCTGTGAACATTTTTTTAATTCAAGTACCCCCTAATCAGAGCAAAGCGTTTTTGGTTGAAAAAAAGAGATAAAGAAGTAAAATACAGCACTATGTCATCAGTTTCTGATTTATTCAATTGTATAACTGTGCAAAATGTTGCTCATTTGTGGTGGTCTTTTTTGAAGTATTTGGATAAAAATATATAAAAATAACTAAAAACATGTTGAAAAATAAACAAGCGAATCAATTATAAATAAAGCTTTCTACACATAGAAGTAATTATCAACTTAAAGTGGCCTCTTTGGGGATTATTTTAGAGATCCATCTGGATTCATGAACTTAATTCTAATTATTTCTTCACAAGAAAATACATCTTTAACATCAATATTTATGGAACATGTCCACAAAAAAATCTAGCTGTCAACACTTTATATTGCATTGTTGCATTTATTTTCACAGTTTATGAACTTACATTCATATTTTGTTGAAGTATTATTCAATAAATGTATTCATAAAGGATTTTTGAATTGTTACTATTTTTTACAATATTTAAAAAAAATCTCACGTACCCCTTGACATACCTTCAAGTAGCCCCTGGGGTACGCGTACCCCCATTTGAGAACCACTGATATAGGCTACTCCAAAAAACAGATATTTCTGTATTATCATTAGGAGTGTCCCCTCAAGGGCCGCCCAAAAATATTTGTTTTTCAGCTGGGGTCCGTAAGGGTTGCAGCGGTATTTGGTTGTAATGCACTTTTCCACCACTTGTGGCAGTTATGAAAATATCCAACAAACCAAATAAGTCAGGAGCTAAACTCGTTAAAGTTTCCTAAGCGCACAAAATTATGACCAAAGAGTTGAAGTTGTTAATTCAAAAAGCATATTTATTTATTTTAGCCTTGGGTATTTGTGAGTATATCTATTTTGCATCAGTATTTTCTAATTCAATTTATTTTGCCTCAGTATTGCCTGCTCAGTGGCCTTGTGGTTAGAGTGTCCGCCCTGAGCTCGGTAGGTCGTGAGTTCAAAACCCCGGCCCCGGCCGAGTCATACCAAAGACTATAAAAATGGCACCTATTACCACCTTGCTTAGCACTCAGCATCAAGGATTGGAATTGGGGATCAAAACACCAAAATGATTCCTGAGCGTAGCCACCGCTGCTGCTGACTGCTCCCCAACCTCCCAAGGGGTGGAACAAGGGGATGGATCAAATGCAGAGGGTACTTAACCACACCTAGTTTGTGTGTGTGACTATCAGTGGTATTTTAACTTTAAGTTTATTCATGAACCCCTTCTTTTGCAGTACATTCGATTTAGTATTTACTTTTGTAATCAGCCTGACCTAAGCCTTGATAATAATCTTTGTGATTAACAGATGTTTTCATATCATATGACAAGGTTTATTCTGTTACACTGTAAGTAGATTAGATATATTTATGGAATATAATTTAAAATCAAGAGGAAGATTACTAATTCAGTGTTAATATTTGAGTGGAAAAGTTGGGCCTCAAGGTAAAAAAATGTTAAGAACCCACGACCTATATCCTTTTGTGTTTCTGGTTTTTGGAGTAACCTACATCTTATTGTGTTTGTCACGTTGCAAAGACACATGACAACCTCATTTGTCACGAAAACCCACACTAATTCCCATCGGACTTTGTCCCCGCTGGGTTTCCCATGAAGTTCTGTATGCAGCACAAGAGCTTTATTAGTCCCTTGGGTGGAATCTCCTTCAGAATACAAATAGGTGATCTATGTGATTGTGCATTCAACCTCCACTGACATACTGGCTTCATGCTTTGTGCTCTGCGGACATAGTTCTGTAAAAGAAATCCAATGTAAGACGGCTAAAGACAAAATCCAATAGTCAGGGCTTTTTTTGGGGCATAAACAAGGTTTGGCTTGTTCTTGAGTATTACTAGTGTAACACGCTAAAGGCTGCAGGGCTGACTGCAGCCTAGCGAGTATTGTTATACAGTCGTCTCTAGACACATCCCGCTTCGAAGTTTGCAGCCTGTAAAGGTGACTACATTTGGTTTAGTTTGGTTTATTGTTTCTTTGGTCAGTGGTCAACAAAATAAACAAAATGTTTTACAAAAACAAACAGTTGTACATTCATCTATCGAAAATCTTGAAACCGAAAGGGTTTCGGCCTGATCTCGGCAAATCAAGGCCCGGGGGCCACATGCGGCCCATTAAGCTTTTCAATCTGGCCCGCCGGACATTCCCAAATATATTTTTTTAGATGTTTAAGATGGAAAGTGTAGCTGCCATTATGATGTGCAGTCATGTTTTCTAATGACCGTAAGTCTTCAACTATACAAAGTATTTCAATGGTTGGAATCTGCGCTTTTGCATGATATACCAGTGTGATGGGCGTGGCCTGCGGACCAGCAGCAAAGCGGGATGTGGCGGAACTGGCTTCAAGATTAGTAACAAGTGCGTAGATGACAAAGCTGAGAGTGTTTATCTAATCACCTGTCGCTCCGTTAAAGGCAACAGTCGGTAAGGAGAGGGGGTGGTTGATGGTCGTTGTTGGTGGTTGGCAGAGCACGTCGAGAGAGAGAGCGAAAATTGACAGACAAGATCCAAAAGATGTGTGCTTAAAAAGCAACAGGAAAAACCATTCGTGTGCTCAGCAGTCATGTCCGTGCTGGGTGGTGCAGAGAACCCGAAAGCACTAGACTTCCACAACCAGTTACTATGGTAATGTAATTAGTTACTACGGTCATCTAATTAGTTACTATGGTCATGTACGTCACAGCAGCTCAGGCGAGGCACCAAGCAGTGTGGGCGGGAAACATTTCTACAGACGCGGAAGGAGATTTTCACAAGACAGTTTTAAAGCTTAGTGATGTATCAGATATATCAGATTGTAGGTGGGGTTTTTTTGTACCCTTCGCGTTCCTATTTCACTTTTTGTTGCATTTTTGATGCGTTTCACTTGATTGTAAAATATGTCGATCGACAGGGGTTGTGGCTTTCATATGTTGTCAATATTCAGTGTTTTATCGTTCAAAGAAAAATGTAAAATTCCATTATGTTTTTTGATGGATTGAACTTTCACAGTATCATGTTAGACCCGCTCGACATCCATTGCTTTCAGTACCCTAAAGCTGACCAACACGCAGGATTGTAGTCAGCTGGAGGTGTGTCTTAATGAAATTAAACAATGGATGTCCGCTAACTTTTTGCAACTCAACGCCAAAAAAACCGAAAATGCTGATTATTGGTCCTTCTAAACACCGACCTCTATTTAATAATACAACTTTAACATTTGACAACCAAACAATTAAACAAGCGACTCGGTAAAGAATCTGGGTATTATCTTCGACTCAACTCTCTCCTTTGAGTCACACATTGAAAGCGTTACTAAAACGGCCTTCTTTCATCTCCGTATTATCGCTAAAATTTGCTCCATTTTGTCCACTAAAGACGCTGAGATCATTATCCATGCGTTTGTTACGTCTCGTCTCGATTACTGTAACGTATTGTTTTCAGGTCTCCCTATGTCTAGCATTAAACGATTACAGTTGGTACAAAATGCGGCTGCTAGACTTTTGACAAGAACAAGAAAGTTTGATCATAAGTGGTCATAAGTGGTCCTCTCCAAGGTTCTCATAGTCATCATTGTCACCGTCGTCCCACTGGGTGTGAGTTCTCCTTGCCCACTGGGTGTGAGTTTTCCTTGCCCTTATGTGGGTTCTTCCGAGGATGTCGTAGTAGTTTGTGCAGCCCTTTGAGACACTTGTGATTTAGGGTTATATAAATAAACATTGATTGATAAATATTGATTGATTTTAAGGCGGTCTGTCATTGTGAGGACTAGGACCATGACTTGGATTGTTTTTCCGACACAAAGGAAAATTGGCACGAGCCAGACGTGAATGTGAGTACATGTTTATTTTCAAACACTATAACTAACAAAAGGGCAAATAAATGGCACGCACAATGGCGGAGAACAAACTTGACTACTAGCAACAAAAACTAGAACCAAGGCATGAAACACCAAACTCAATAACTGTGACCTAAAAAAACAAAAACTTACGTGGCATGGACAGAATGATAATACGGCAATGGCATGGTTTGAAAGGCAGTTGAGGAATATGAAAAGTTGCCAGGCTGACCTGCTGGCAACTTCTGGTTTAAATACTTGACATGATAATTACAAACAGGTGTGAGAAATGAGGACAGGGGCGTGACATGAGGGCAAGGTGAAAACGAATGAGTTTCTATGGAAATAAGAAAAACAAGGAAGTGCAGGAACAAGAACTGAATGTCCAAAAACCAAAAACAAACATGACCAAAATAAAACATGAACCCATGGACGTGACAGTCATAAAGTTTTTAGAATTCAATCAGACATGATTGTGAGATTGTGTACGTGTTCTTAAAAATAGATATACTGGCCCCCTGACACATTTTTTCTCTAATTGTGGCCCCTGAGTCAAAATAATTGCCCAGGCCTGGTTTAGGCTGAAGTTGAACACTTATTGCGCCTAACCCTATAAACAATGTCAAATACAAATGAACTTCTAAAGATTATGAAATTTCCTTTGCACAACATATTATATATACACCTTGGACACAACATAACCACTGTTCAATTATATTCACAGTAAAGGCATGTGAAATATTCTTGTACACGTGTTAAACCTTTGTACCAATTATATACCATATACAAACAATTATCAATCAATCAATCAATCAATGATTATTTATATAGCCCTAACTCACTAGTGTCTCAAAGGGATGCACAAACCACAACACAAACCACAACGACATCCTCGGTAGAGCCCACATAAGGGCAAGGAAGACTCAAAGCCAGTGGGACGTCGGTGACAATAATGACTATGAGAGACCTTGGAGAGGAACCCCCGTCCCTAGGGGAACTGAAAGCAATGGATGTCGAGCGAGTCTAACATGATACTGTTAAAGTTCAATCCACAGAGGATCCAACACAACCGTGAGAGTCCAGTCCAAAGTGGATCCAACCCACCAGAGAGTCCCGTCCACAGTGGAGCCAGCAGGAAACCATCCCAAGTGGAGGCGGATCAGAAGCGCAGAGATGTCCCCAACCGATACACAGGCGAGCGGTCCATCCTGGGTCCCGGCTCTGGACGAGCGGTCCGTCCTGGGTCCCATGGGCCATGACCGGACCCCCTCCAGTGGGACATAGGAGAAAAAGAAAAGAAACGGCAGATCAACTGGTCTAAAAAGAGAGTCTATTTAAAGGCTAGACTATACAGATGAGTTTTAAGGTGAGACTTAAATGCTTCTACTGAGGTAGCATCTTGAACTGTTACCGGGAGGGCATTCCAGAGTACTGGAGCCCGAACGGAAAACGCTCTAGAGCCCGAACGGAAAACGCTCTATAGCCCGCAGACTTTTTTTGGGCTCTGGGAATCACTAATAAGCTGGAGTCCTTTGAACGCAGATTTCTTGCTCGGACATATGTTACAATACAATCAGAATCCTAAGTTAGCAATAGATCATTAGTCATCTTGTACTTCCATTATTGTTTATAACCCACATTTAGTTTTTAATTAACATTGATCATAGTATTAACTACTGTGTTGATTCAAGAGTGATGTATTTTTTCAAGTGTTTTTTAAATGTGTGAATGGAACAGGAAAATTTTAAGGAATCATCCAAGCTGTTCCACGGATGAACCCCCCTGACAGAAACACATCTACTTTTTAAACTTATTCTTATGTTTGCTTTCTGAAAGACAGCTGAACCTCTGAGGTCATAGGGACTCTCCCTAGGTTTGAACCTCTCCAGTAGACACCCAGGCAGCATGTGGTTATGATCTTTGTATGTCACAATAGCAGTGTTGAGGTCAACAAGATTGTGCAGTTTTAATGTTTTTAATTTCATAAACAGAGCATTGGTATGTCATGATAATCTGCATAATTTACAATTCTAATCGCTTTGTGGGTGTTGTATCACGTCCAGAGGGCTTTCATAATGTTAAAACTGTATTTAGAAATTTGCAAACAGATTTTTTAATGATCTAGCTATGAAAATATTAAATTAATAATGAATAATTCCTACTTCGCAAAGAAATAAATTACGGCCGCCAGCGATAAACAAGGGTTGCTCTTGACGACCGAAAGTAGACTTGGCCGTGGGAGTGTGCGCAAGAGACACAACAACGACAATTGCAATTCAAGTACATTTATACAAAGATATAAAAAAATAATGTGTTGATATTTTAAAAGTTATGCAACGGTTGTATTTACTATAAATAATCCACTATTTGTCAAATTTGGGATTGGATTAAGGTTGTATCTCCGAGGCAAAGGGAAGTTAGCACGAGCGAGGCGTGAATGTAAGTACATCTTTAAATTTATTTATACACTATAATACAAAACAGGGAAAACAAGGACGCGCTCAATGGCAGATAATAATCTAGGCTATGAAACACAAAGAGGAAACAAAAACACTTGCTCGATGGCATGAATAATGGACATAAACAAAAAGACTTAGCACAAAGCAATTGACTATGAACTATAAACAAAATTTACATGACGGGGAACTGTGAACGATGGCATGACGGTAGGAACAGCATGGGTAGGGTGTGTGAAGATGCCAGACTGAACACTTGCCAACTACCGGTTTAAATAATACCAATGATAATTACAAGCAGGTGTGAAAACTGAGGACACGGGCGTGACATGACAGGTGAAAACTAATGAATTGGCATGGAGACGAAAACAAACCAAGACAGAATTAAATGTCCACAAAACTAAACATAACCTGACCAAACATGGCAAAAACCAAAACATAATCTTACAGGAGTGACACTATTAACAAAAAACAAAGACTGTATTGACAGCTACAGTTTAAGTTTAAATCGAATATGATCAGTAGTCATGTGTTTATATTCCAGATAATGTCAAAAGTTGACATGAAAAGGTAAAAAAATCGGTTGATAGAGTTCAGTGTATCGTACGCCGTGAAGTCAACTCAAAACTGAAATGTTGCGCGGGCATTCAATGAAAAAGTAAACAAAAAAACAATTAATGGGCAAAAAAAATATGAAAAAACAAATATGTTTTAGACCTACTCAGTGTCCACCTTGAGATCGGTAGGTCGTGAGTTCCAACCCAGGCCAAGTCATATCTAAGACTATAAAAATGGGACCACTACCTCCCTGCTTGGCACTTAGCATCAAATGCAGAGGTTAATTTCACAGCACCCAGTGTGTGTGTGACTATCATTGGTACTTTACCTTTATAATCTACTAAGACTGCGTATACAAATGATAACTAGTACAGACCGTCTTATTAAAATAGGGTTTTTGCAGGCACTATGCGGCTTTTACTCTGGCGACACTCATTTATTGCACGTCCCGTTTTGCAATGTCTTCAAACATGCAGCAGCCATGTACCACTTTTTATGGGCATTTCTGAAGCAATCCTGTATTGCACCTACCACGGAAGTCACATTTTTAGCACGCCGAAGGTATACTCTTGGGAGATGCTGGCACTAACTGTGAGTGTGCGCTAGAAGGTTCCAGGCGCAAGAAAATGCATATTGCAAGAAGTTTTTTCCATCTAGTGTACATGAAATAAACTTTATTAAAAAAAACTCATCAAATGAATTACATTTAATCAGCCCCTTAAATCAACAGGAAGCTATGAAATTATTAAATGATATTGCTGAAAAATATTAGCACTTTTATTTTTAACAGTAAGTGTTAACAAGTAGGGCAGCACGGTGGAAGAGGGGTTAGTGGGTCTGCCTCACAATACGAAGGTCCAGAGTAGTCCTGGGTTCAATACAGGGCTCGAGATATTTCTGTGTGGAGTTCGCATGTTCTCCCCGTGAATGCGTGGGTTCCCTCCGGGTACTCCGGCTTCCTCCCACTTCCAAAGACATGCACCTGGGGATAGGTTGATTGGCAACACTAAATGGTCCCTAGTAGGGCAGCAAATCTTTGGGTGCCCCACGATTCGATTCAATATCGATTCTTGGGGTCGCGATTCGATTATATATTGATTTTTTCGATTCAACGCGATTCTCGATTTAAAAACGATATTCTTACGATTCAAAACGGTTCTGTATTCATTCAATACATAGGATTTCAGCAGGATCTACCCTAGTCTGCTGACATGCTAGCAGAGTAGTAGATTTAAAAAAAAAAAAAAAAAACTTTTATAACAATGTGACCTCGGACTATGTTAAGGTAGCGTGTGGAGTTCCCCAGGGTTCGGTACTTGGCCTTGCACTCTTCAGCATCTACATGCTGCCGCTGGGTGACATCATACTTAGCTTTCACTGTTATGCTGATGACACTGTGACAATCTGTCACTTCATTTCTGTTAGTTTTTTGTGTTTTTGTATTTACTTCCTGTTCAGTGCTCTTATTTTGTTGCATTTCCTGTTTCAATTCACGGAGCACTGTTGTTTCTCTCTTTCCGTTGATTGGCAGCGGTTCACACCTGCTGTCACTCAACACATGCCTATTTATGTTTTCACTCGAGCACTCCTCAGTGCTGGAAGTTAAATCTATGTTGGGAACATCTCCATGCACGACTGCTTTACGTATGTTTGCTTTTGTTATTTTCTTATGAGTATTAAATTCATCATACCTTCTCTCAGCTCGACTGGGTTCTTGCATCTCGGGGTCACACAACTGCAGCCATGCGTGTTCCTCACAGACACCCAACTCTACATGCCCCTAAAGCTGACCAACACACAGGATTGTAGTCAGCTGGAGGCGTGTCTTAATGAAATCAAACAATGGATGTCCGCTAACTTTTTGCAACTCAACGCCAAAAAAAACGGAAATGCTGATTATTGGTCCTTCTAAACACCGACTTCTATTTAATAATACAACTTTAACATTTGACAACCAAACAATTAAACAAGGCGACTCGGTAAAGAATCTGGGTATTATCTTTGACCCAACTCTCTCCTTTGAGTCACACATTAAAAGCGTTACTAAAACGGCCTTCTTTCATCTCCGTATTATCGCTAAAATTTGCTCCATTTTGTCCACTAAAGACGCTGAGATCATTATCCATGCGTTTGTTACGTCTCGTCTCGATTACTGTAACGTATTGTTTTCAGGTCTCTCCATGTCTAGCATTAAACGATTACAGTTGGTACAAAATGCGGCTGCTAGACTTTTGACAAGAACAAGAAAGTTTGATCATATAACGCCTGTACTGGCTCACCTGCACTGGCTTCCTGTGCACTTAGGATGTGACTTTAAGGTTCTACTACTTACATATAAAATACCACACGGTCTAGCTCCAGCCTATCTTGCTGATTGTATTGTACCATATGTCCCGGCAAGAAATCTGCGTTCAAAGGACTCCGGCTTATTAGTGATTCCTAAAGCCCAAAGAAAGTTGGCGGGCTATAGAGCGTTTTCCGTTCGGGCTCCAGTACTCTGGAACGCCCTCCCGGTAAAAGTTTGAGATGCTACCTCAGTAGAAGCATTTAAGTCTCACCTTAAAACTTATTTGTATACTCTAGCCTTTAAATAGACTCCCTTTTTAAACCAATTGATCTGCCGTTTCTTTTCTTTTTCTCCTCTGTCCCACTCTCCCTTGTGGAGGGGGTCCAGTCCGGTGGCCATGGATGAAGTACTGGTTGTATGAGGTCGGGACCCAGGATGGACTGCTCGCCTGTGTATCGACTGGGGACATCTCTGCGCTGCTGATCCGCCTCCGCATGGGATGGTTTCCTGCTGGCTCCACTATGGACGGGACTCTCTCTACTGTGTTGGATCCACTATGGACTGAACTTTCACAGTATCATGTTAGACCCGCTCGACATCCATTGCTTTCGGTTCCCCAGGGGGGGGGGGGGGGGGGGGGGGTTGGGGTGTTGCCCACATAAGTGGTCCTCTCCAAGGTTCTCATAGTCATCATTGTCACCGTCGTCCCACTGGGTGTGAGTTCTCCTTGCCCACTGGGTGTGAGTTTTCCTTGCCCTTATGTGGGTTCTTCCGAGGATGTCGTAGTAGTTTGTGCAGCCCTTTGAGACACTTGTGATTTAGGGTTATATAAATAAACATTGATTGATTTTAAGGTGGTCTGTCATTGTGAGGACTAGGACTATGACTTGGATTGTTTTTCTGACCAAAGGAAAATTGGCACGAGCCAGACATGAATGTAAGTACATGTTTATTTGTAAACACTATAACTAACAAAAAGGCAAAAAAATGGCGCGCACAATGGCGGAGAACAAACTTGACTACTGACGACAAAAACTACAACCAAGGCATGAAACACTAATCTCAATAACTGTGACCTAAAAAAACTAAAACTTACGTGGCATGGACAGAATGATAATACGGCAATGGCATGGCATGAAGGCAGTTGAGGAATATGAAAAGTTGCCAGGCTGACTTCCTGGCAACTTCCGGTTTAAATAATAGACATGATAATTACAAACAGGTGTGAGACATGAGGACAGGGGCGTGACATGAGGGCAAGGTGAAAACTGAGTTTCTATGGAAATAAGAAAAACAAGGAAGTGCAGGAACAAGAACTGAATGTCCAAAAAACAAAACCAAACATGACCATAACAAAACATGAACCCATGGACGTGACAGTCATAAAGTTTTTAGAATTCAATTAGACATGATTGTGAGGTTTTGTATAAGTGTTCTTAAAAATAGATATACTGGCCCCCTGTCACATTTTTTTCTCTAATTGTGGCCCCTGAGTCAAAATAATTGCCCAGGCCTGGTTTAGGCTGAAGTTGAACACTTATTGCGCCTAACCCTATAAACAATGTCAAATACAAATGAGCTTCCAAAAATTATGAATGTGGGGGGGTTCCCACATATGCCGTCCTCTCCAAGGTTTTTTCATAGTCATCATTGTCACCGACATCCCACTGGGTGTGAGTTTTTCCTTGCCCTTATGTGGGGTCTACCGAGGATGTCCTTGTGGTTTGTGCAGCCCTTTGAGACACTAGTGATTTAGGGCTATATAACTAATCATTGATTATTTGATTGATTATAATAGTAAAGGACAATGTTTTATCAACTGATTGCAATAATGTAAATTTGTTTTAACTATTAAACAAACCGGAAATATGACTTATTTTATCTTTGTGAAAATATTGGACACAGTGTGTTGTCAAGCTTATGAGATGCGATGCAAGTGTAAGCCACTGTGACACTATTGTTTTTTTTTTTTAATATTTTATAAATGTCTATTGATAATGTCAATGAGGGAATTTTAATCACTCATATGCTGAAATTATAACTAATATTGATGCTGTTGTTGATAATATTCATTTTTGTTTCACTACTTTTGGTTTGTTCTGTGTCGTGTTTGTGTCTCGTCTCAATTGCTCTGTTTATTGCAGTTCTGAGTGTTGCTGGGTTAGGTTTGGTTTTGGAATTGGATTGCATTGTTATGGTACTGCTGTCCATTGATTTGTTGGATTGATAAAAGAAAAACAAAAAAAAACTATTTTTTAAAAATGATAATCAATTCTGAATCGCACAACGTATTAGATTCGATTCATATTCGAATCGATTTTTTCCCACACCCCTATATGTATATCACTACTGTCACCTCAGCTTGACATATCTGGTTTTAGGTGTTGTAAACAGATAAATAAAACTATACCTACATTTAGGGAAAAGTATTTTAGTTATATTGTAAAACTTAGAAATGGAGTTATGCTTGGAGTTATGAATGAAGAATCTATACGAGTAGGAACGCTATGGACAGCTCGAAGGATAAACGGCACTCTACTTCTGGTTGAAAGCAGTAAATGGAAGGATGCTGCAGCACCTACAGTAAACGATTGCATCCAAAAGATGGTGCCACAGCACAAACAACGAAACACCTTCTCAGTGTTTGCTTAGGTTTAAAAAAAAAAAAAAAAATATATATATATATATATATATATATATATATATATATATATATATATATATACATATACATATACATATATAAATATATACAGTACATATATATACGCTATTAAACAAACCAAAAATATGACTTATTTTATCTTTGTGAAAATATTGGACATAGTTTGTTGTCAAACTTATGAGATCCGATGTAAGTGTAAGCCACTGTGACACTATTGTTCTTTTTTTTTCTTTTTTTTTTATAAATGTCTAATAATAATGTCAATTAGGGATTTTTAATCACTGCTATGCTGAAATTATAACTAATATTGATACTGTTGTTGATAACATTCATTTTTGTTCCATTACTTTTGATTTGTTCTGTGTCGTGTTTGTGTCTTCTCTCAGTTGCTCTGTTTATTGCAGTTCTGAGTGTTGCTCGGTCAGGTTTGGTTTTGGAATTGGATTGCATTGTTATGGTATTGCTGTGTAGTGGTTTGTTGGATTGATAAAAAAAAATTCAAAATAAAAAAAATTAATTAAAAAGAAAATCGATTTAAAAAAAATGAGAATCGATTCTGAATCGCACAACGTGAGAATCGCGATTCGTATTCGAATCGATTTTTTCCCACCCCCTTAGTCCCTAGTGTGTCAATGTTGTCTGTCTATCTGTGTTAGCCCTGCGATGAGGTGGAGACTTGTCCTGGGTGCACGCCGCCTTCCGCCCGGTTGTAGCTGAGATAGGCTCCTGCGCCCCCCGCGACCCCAAAAGGGACAAGGAGTAGAAAATGGATGGACGGATGTTGACAAGTACACGCAGAATGTAGCCGCAGCGCGATTGCCTCTTTTCTCACAGCTGCTTTCTAGTCGTGCTAAATAAAGCGGCAAAAGATCCCGCAGATGAGTTGTAGTATTGGTAAATCACACTGCGTGGGCTAAATGTTTTATTTGCATTTTTACTCCCAGTGCTGTGGCCGTTGGGATTATCAGAATATATATACAATATACATACACAATATATGCATATACAGTACATGAATACAGACACTACATGGATTGCACTCCTTATTTTGCTCACTTAAAAGACGTAATCCTTCAGTAGATCAGCTTTGCGTGTGCTATCAAGTTTGCACATCTTTTAACACAGGCACAACTGTAGATCAGGCACTAAATCTTTTACGGATGAAATTCGGCTTAGATATAAACTTAAATAGTGCTATGATTTTAGAAATACGGCCACGAGTCTGTTGCGATGATGGCGTTCGAAGCACTGCTATCCAAACAATTATTTCTATGGGCTTTTGAAAGGCTGCGGCTGCCACAGAACTAAAATTATTACAAAGTACATGGTGACTCACCGCTGCATAAGAGCTGAACAGAACCAAAGTATAATTGTATCTTTGAGGTCATCCAGTCCATCAAACACCTGCAGAGCACAACCACCATGTTGATGATCAGCTGCTAACTGAAGTGATTGGTGGACATAATCATGTGGCCCTCCTAGTGGTTAGAGTGTTTATGCCGGCGGCATGTCTTCTGTCAAAATACGCTACCTCATGGACGCTCTCTTGTTATATTCTTAATTTTCTGTTTTATTTTTATTCCCAATGTTGCTTTTTATTTGTATTCTTATTGTAATATTTTTCTATTTTGTTTCCATTTATACCCCCGTTATTTACTTTTTACTTTTTAAATTGATCTCAACTCTACACTGCTGCAATTTTAATTTTCCTGAAGGAATCAATAAAGTACTATCTATCTATCTATCGATAGTTTTCCTCGAACAAAATAACAATAAAAATGAAATACTTTGGGCCTAATTTACTAAAGGTTTGCATGTACTAAAACGCATGCAAACCTGATAGCACACGCAAAGCTGATTTACTAAACTTGTGTGCAGAGAATTGTGTCTGGGGTGGTATAGCTCGGTTGGTAGAGTGGCCGTGCCAGCAACTTGAGGGTTGCAGGTTCGAATCCCGCTTCTGCCATCCTGGTCACTGCCCTTGTGTCCTTGGGCAAGACACTTTACCCACCTGCTCCCAGTGCCAACCACACTGGTTTAAATGTAAAAATTAGATATTGGGTTTCACAATGTAAAGCGCTTTGAGTCACTTGAGAAAAAGCGCTATATAAATATAATTCACTTCACTTCTCTTCAGTGAGCAGACTAAGCCATGCGATCCATTGTGAATCTCTGTCTTCATTCATATGCAAAATATATGCTGATCATCAAAACGCCCACAATACTGGGAGGAGAAGATGCAAATATAAATATTCAACATGATTTATCAACACTGATCACCGTTTTGAGGGCTCTATTTGCCGTTTTGTTCAGCACTTGTCAGAAGGACGTGCAAACTGACAATCCCACGCATGGCTGCATTTTTGTCTCTGTTTTTCAGTGATATTTGTTTTTCAGTAATCCAAAGAGGTTCATTAGGTCTTCAAAACTTTATGCAATTTGTTATTCTTATATGTGACAACCTCTGCAGAGGGCAATAGTTGTAGCCGAACGCACCAGGTATGGAAGTAAAAAAACAGGTCTGGCTATAAAAATGTAAAATTGTGACACTGATTGTTGATTAAGTATATTATTATTAGTTATAAGTTGGAAAATTTCAGCTTTTTCTCATTAAGCATCAATTTTTTTTCTTACATTTTTACAGTTGTTTTTCTTTCCAATGAAAGAATAGAATAAACATATTAATAATATTGAGTAACTTAGGGGTGTCCAAAAAATATTTGCAATGAATCGTGATTCTTTTACTTGTAACGATTCTTAATCGAGTCAAAAAAATCAATCATCGATTTCTAAAAAAAAAAATATTTTTTTTTATTTTATTTAGTTTTTTTGAATGTGTCCTGTCCAGACACTCAAGCAAATCATATAGTTGATGCAGATGTCCATATCTGCTGTACACATTCTCGTTAGAAAAGAGAAATGTGGAATACTTCTCTTGCCTTATTTGTACTTGACTTTATTTAATGTTTGGAAAACGAGTTTTCTTTTAAGTACTAACTAAATTTGTTTGTTATCTATATTATGGATGAATGTATTTAATCATAGAACTGGGCCCCAATGTTATTTAAGTATTGATTTTGAATCTAGAATCGATTCTGAATCGAATTGTTTCCCTAAGGAATCGAATCATGTGGTGCCCAAAGATTCCCAACCTTAGTGTAACTTTATAACCGAGTGCGGGGGTCAGCAACCCGTGGATCTTTAGTGCCGCCCAAGTGGCTCCCTGGAGCATTTTGAAAAAAAGAATAAAAATGGAAAAAGATGGTGGAAAAATATTTTTTTTGTTGTAGTATGTTTTTTGTTTGAGGACAAACATGACACAAACCTTCCCAATTGTTAGGAAGCCCACTGTTTAACATGTTTGTGATGAGAGTATTTGGTGAACATCGTTTTGTCCTACTAATTTCGGCGGTTCTTGAACTCACCATAGTGTGGACTGTGACGCAACAGTGTGTTTACATGTAAAATCTTCCACTTCTTCTTTGTCTTATTTTGTCCACCAAAAGTTTCATGCTGTACGTAAATGCACAAAGGTGCGCTTTGTTGATGTTATTGACTTGTTGGTGTGTCAATCAAGCATATTAGGTATTTGCATGACTGGAAGTTAATCAGTGATAGCATGCTATTTGGGCTAGCTGTATATACATATTGCATCATTATGCCTCATTTGTAGGTATATTCAAGCTAATTTAATATCCTTTACTTTTATCCTCTTAGATTATATAATTTAATTTTGCACGTCTCATGACACATTATCTGTTTGTTTTATTGGCTGCATTTCAGTTGTTTGTGTGCCATGTTGTTCCAGACCACAGCAAACATTACCGAGCTTGCCAAATATTGTAATAAATCTATTAAAAGATGACAGCCTGCCGTTTCCTTTAACTTGGACACACACATTTGGCCATTAAAAGTCGGTAATTTCCAGTTATCTCACCTTCTGAGTAGCCTCTGATTTACTAATGGTTTCTAATGCTGTAAAAATGTGTAGAATGAATATTACATTTCAAAATTTCTATCAATGAAGATTTGCTTCAGCCTGCGACACATAGTCATTTTGACAGTAGGCTATTATAGCTAATATAGACACTTACGTCATGTGTTCTCTTACTTATAAGACTTACTTTGTATATAGGGTTTTTAATTTTTTGCGGCTCTAGACAGATTAGTTTTTTGTATTTTTGGTCCAATATGGCTCTTTGAATATTTTGGGTTGCCGGCCCCTGACCTAGTTTGTCAAAAATTCTGCTTATATGAAAATATTCATGTTCAGTTATAGATTTCACAGTGTTTGTTTTGGTTGTTGCATTTTTCAAAATTAATAATTTGATATTTAAACTTTGTTTATATTTAGAGCATACTTTATTTTATCACGAGTGTAACGTGGTGGGCGCATGGTGATGCGCGTTGTGTCACCCCGGGATGCAAGAGGACCGAGGACAAGCAGGAATTGCAGGTAAGAGCTAGGTTTAATACAAAAATATAAAAGAAGACTGACACAAAAAGCAAAATAAAGTGCGTACCAACGCACGGGGAAGTAGGCTAACACTTAGCACTGAGACAAAGTTAAAAAACAAACGTGCCGAGCGCATGGGAAGCTAAGCTAAATCTTAGCACGGAACAAGACATAGGAAGATAACCACGTGAACGTTTCTTACCTGCAAACAAAAGATCCAGACTGAACAAAGGTAGAAGGAAGGCTTAAATACTGGCAGCAATCAGAAAACGGGTGGCGTCAACCGAAAGTAGCAGGTGGAACAAATACGAAACCATGGTAACAAGGAAGATCACAAACTAAGAATCAGAAGAGTCCAAAACAAACCAAGAATACAAAAGGACTCAAACAACGAAATCAAAACGTGATCCGAGAAGCGGATCACAACAGAGAGCTTCTAATATTTTGGTTCAGGGGTGTCTGAAGTTTTTCCACAAAAGGGGCCAAATACTGGAGAGTCAAGCACAGGTAGGCCATTTTGATATTTTTATATATTAAAAACAAATGCTAAAAAACAACATTATATATGTTTAAAAACAAAACTTTTTATTTCTATTTATTGTTTTGATTGGTTATATCCTTTAAAATCGTAAAATCATATTTAGTTTTGTGTTGTTTTTATACTGGTTTTATATTTATTTGTTGTGTGTTCATTCAGTCATTGGTGGAGCTAAGGATAGTATTTGAATCTTGTTTTTAATATTTTTGCGTAGCAATTTACAAACATTTGTGTTGTTTAAATGTGCTACATAAATAAAGTGGATTGGATTAAGTATTATCATTATTAGTTAAAACAGTTTTGCCCTTTTTTTCATAGAGTTTCACTGTTGTTTTTTTAGATGGATATGCACAACTTTTAAAATGTTAGCTGACACATCAGCTATAGTTACCATAAATTGATTAACGTGGACCACGACTTAAACAAGTTGAAAACGTATTCAGGTGTTACCATTTGTTGGTCAATTGTACGGAATATGTATTGTACTGTGCAATCTGCTAATAAAAGTCTGCAGTACGTATCGGACCAGTATTGCCGATACCAGCCTGAATTTTACTTGGTATCGAATCAAAAAGAAAATCTGTGGTATCGCACAGCACAGCAGCTCATTTTGACAGAACACCGGCCCTGTTTACACGCTGTAAAAAGTCCAACGCAAGAGAGCTAAAGACGAGATCCAACAGCACCACGGCTCACGTGTGTCCAAGTTAATTGTTGGACTGATTGCAGAAAACACATTAGTCAGATCCTGACATGAAACAGGCCCATCAGAGGAGAGATTTCGCTGGTTCACAATCTGGAAATGAAACGAAGGAACATTCTCTTCACCCCACCCACTTCATACCACCGCCAACGTGTTTCCCTGGGAGATTAGAATTTGCACAATGTGCCCATTATCATCTATTTACTTCTCTCTTTGCATCCGAGTGGGAGATAAACCAGTGGCAATCACACGGCTAACTTGTGTTGCGGATAGATGTGAGCTGCAATTGTGTCGGCCGCTCCAGAGTTTTATCTCCTGCCTGCGACCTCTAATAATGTATACATTTGTCTGGGAGAAGGACATAAAAAATGCAGGGATGCTGTCTGTGCGAATAAACCAACATATCCCTTTGCCCTGCGTAAACATACATTTTTGGGACGACGTTGTTTGGCCGCGGTCCCGTCCTGTCTGCTTTATTCAGCGTGAGTAATATAGCCACTTGCGCACTGGCGATTTTTAAAGTGCCTCTCTTAAGTTGGAGACCATCGCTGAGTCACCATGCGGGGAAGAGTAATTGTAGGTGACAGCACTACGGGCGACAGCACAGACAACAACCAAAGCATGAATTAATGCTGCTGGAATATGCAGACTCATCTCTGTTGTGTCAGCACGAGATCCCTTAAGGGCAGGAAGAAGACGTTTAATAGCCTACTCAGTCCTCTGATGATCTATAAGGCATCCCCCTTCACTCACAGGTGGGGCGACGTTTTTTTCATTAACTCTTCTTCGTGTTCAATTGATCGAGAAGTGTCCTCTCGGATATCTTTGCGTCAGGGTTGTACGGCATACCGGTGTCAGTATAGTACCGCCATACCAATGAATAATATTCGGTACTATACCGTCTCTGAAACGTTCCGGCCCCGCGCCCGTGTATAAGTCAGGTCGTGACATTGCTGTTTTTACGGGCAGAGGAGCAAGTTCAGCAGCGCACAATCACAGAGTACTGGACCCAAAATACAACTGCGGTCACTTCCTGAGGTGCTGAGGAAGAGCAGACTGGAGAGACAGCTGATGGTGACCTTCTACCGCTCGGCTGCCGAGAGCCTGCTGACGTACTGCATAACAGTGTGGTACGCCAGCTGCACTGAAGCAGACAAACAGGCGATTCAGAGGGTCATAAAGTCTGCACAAAAAATCATCGGCTGTCCCCTGCCCTTCCTGAAGGATTTATACAACTCCAGTTGCCTCAACAGAGCAAAAAACATTACCAAGGACAGCACACACCCTGCCTTCCACCTGTTCGACTTGCTACAATCAGGCAGGCGCTACAGGTGCATCAGAGCCAGAACAAACAAGCTCAGAGACAGCTTCTTTCCCAAAGCTGTCACCATGTTGAACTCTAATTTATAATAATAATAATTCACCCCTATACAATATCATGCCCTAATACCCTGCTGTACAATACTACCCTTCCAGTGCAATACGTCCGACACTGATTGTTATTTATTATTTCAATACTCTTGTCTTGTTCTGTATATTGTACAGTATTTTGTATTTCTATAGTGTTTTGTATATTGTACAGAATTGCTTATTATTTTATTGGATATGTTTATTTCAATTGTTAGTTTTTTCCTTTATTACCTCTTGTGTTAATTATTTCACCCCATATTTGTTACCACTACCGCACCTTAAATTGGGGTCTTTAATCTCGTTATATGCAAATATAATGACAACAATGTCCATTCTATTATATTCTATCTATTCTACTTACAAGCAGACAGTGTGTAGACAGAAAAGGGAGAACGGACGCAGTTTGACTTAAAAACTAACTAACGATAACACTACTAATGATGCGCACCTGTAAATTATTTTATCCTTCAGGTTGTCACACCGCGGTGAGGGAAGTCTTGTTTGTTTTTCTGTCTTGTGATCTATGTGTTTTGTTTTAAAAAGTTACCCCCTTGTTTCAGATCACGGGTCCTTCCTCTTGTGTCACCAGTCTGACGTCATCCTTGATTCCTGATTGTTTCCACCTGTTCCCCATTACTCCCACGCCCTATTTAAGCTCACTTCTCCGTTTGTCCTTTGCCAGATCGTCTCCTCTATCGTGCCTTCTAGCATCCATGTCCATGTCCATGTCCATGTCCATGTCCATGTCCATGTCCATGTCCATGTCCATGATTCCTTCCTTGCCTTGCTCCTGTTTTTTCTTGTTCTCCTTAATTTGTGATCATAGTAGTTATTTTTTTGCTGAAATTTTGAGTTGACTTTTTCCTCCTTCAAGCGTCCTTAGTTTTCCTTTGTCAACCTAATTGGTGAGTTTTTTGTTATTCCAAATTTCGTTTTATTTCCTCATTGAGTGATTTTTTTGTTTATTCATAGATATTTTATTTGTATATATTATTAGAGTTTATTTTTCCTCCTGTTGGAGCGATTTTTGTTAATTCTTCTTGATATTCTATTTTTGTTAGGTTATTTTCTTAAAGTAGTATTCCTCCTTATTTTTTGGAGTGAATTTTGAGTTAAGTGTTTATCCTCGGATTTATTTTCCGTACGTTGTATATATTTTTGTGAAACACTTTTTTACCGGAGGTTAAAAAGTTATTTCAAAATAAAAGCTGTTATTTTTTGGAAACTTCCTCTCTGCATCTGGGTCCTCTCATTTCCAAGTCGTAACACAGGTCTTCCATTCACATTCACTGTTCACCTACAAGGCCACCAAGTGTATGTGCTCGCAAAGGATGCAAACGCCTCATTCTGTTTTTTTAATTCGTTTTAAGAGTCTTTTTACGTTATTTAGGAGTCTTATTGCGTTTAGTAGAAGTCTTTTTACATGTTTTAGGAGTAATTAATGTTTTAGATGTCGCTGTGCATCTCTTAGGAGTCATTTTATGTGTTTTAGAGTCATTTTTAATGTTTTCGAAGTTGTTTGTTGTGTTTTTAAATGTTTTACTAGTCATTTTAATGTGTTAAGTCATTTTATGCTTTTTTTGTTTCGCACAAGAGGTAAAACATCTCTCTTTGTGTTTTCTGGAATCTGAAACGCCCTCAGGAAGAGGTACTTTAAGACATGGCTAGCTAGATAGCGGCTAGTGTTTTAGCTACTTCTAAATCACTAATCCTCGCCTCCATGCCGACAAATAAAGTATGTTTCTTACAAGTATCATCCCTGCAGGACGAGGAATGGCTAAACATGCTTTACTACACACCGTAGCCCGAAATGTAAACAAACGCCATTGGTGGATCGACACCTGACATCCACTGTAATGATACCAAGTACAGGCATGTATCTAGTCGATTCTATTATGATTATGTCGTTATTCTTTGGCATCACAACATCTTCTTTCGTTTCTTTAAAATGTATATTATGTTTATAAACTCAAGAAATATGTCCCTGGACACATGAGGACTTGGAATATGATCAATGTATGATCCTGTAACGGCTTGGTATTGGATTGATGCCCAAATTTGTGGTATCATCCAAAAATAATGTATAGTATCAAAGAAAAGAACACTAAGTGATTATTATATTTTAACAGAAGTGTAGATACAACATGTTAAAAGAGAAAGTTTGATTGATTGATACCATTATTAGTAGATTGCACAGTACAGTACAAATTCCGTACAATTGACCACTAAATGGTAACACCCAAATAAGTTTTTCAACTTGTTTAAGTCAGGGTCCACGTTAATCAATTCATGGTAAGTAAGTAAGCAGATATTAACAGTAAATAAACAAGTGGATTAATAATTGATTTTCTGCCACTTGTCATTAATAATATTGACAAAAAAATAGAATAGAAAATGACACAATATGCATATGTCAACAGACTAATTAAGTGCCTTTGTTTGTTTACTTACTACTAAAAGACAAGTTGTCTTGCATGTTCAATATTTTATTTAAGGACTTAACTGCAATAAGCAACATATGTACCCTAAGATTTTTTGTTAAAATAAAGGCAATAATGCAATTTTTTTCCCAGTCCCCTTTTTTTTAGAAAAGTACTGAAAAGTGCCAAAAAGCATAAAAATAATTTTAGTACCGGTAACAGATTATTGGTATGGTTACAAGACTACTTTGCGTGCATATCTTGTGTGCACTGGCTGCTTGCATGCGAGTCGTGTCTGCGTGTAAATGCTCTTTAAAGATCCTGCCAGTACAGTTGCTTTAAGACATTGATTTAATTGCAGGGACTGCCAGGGATGAGAGTGATGGGCCTGATTGAAGACACAGTTCACACACAAAGAGATTTGTGCTTCAGTGGGAGGGATGATCATCCGGATCTCACTCTGTGTGTAGCAGCTGCTGAACATCTGGAGGTGGGTTTGGAATAGGAGAGGCAGATGCAGATGTCGGGATTATCTATCTAAAAAAAAAATCAAATTGTATAAAAATGTTTAATTCGCTTAAAGGCCTACTGAAACCCACTACTACCGACCACGCAGTCTGATAGTTTATATATCAATGATGAAATATTAACATTGCATCACATGCCAATACGGCCTTTTTAGTTTACTAAATTATTGCAATTTTAATTTTCCCGGGAGTTTCTTGTTGAAAATGTCGCGGAATGATGACATGTACGCTGTTAGGAAATATTAGCACTGCGCAAACACACAGCTAAAAGTCGTCTGCTTTAACCGCATAAATACACAGTATTTTGGACATCTGTGTTGCTGAACCTTTTGCAATTTGTTCAATTAATAATAGAGAAGTCAAAGAAGAAAGATGGAGTTGGGAAGCTTTAATCTTTAGCCACACAAACACACGGTGATTCCTTGTTTAAAATTCCCGGAGGTGAAGCTTTACTATGGATCAGAGCGGTCAAGCGAACATGGATCCCAAACAAATGTCAACCAGCAGTTTTCGGTGAGAAAATTGTGGTAAAAAGTTGACACCTACCGGAGATCAGCTGAGCTTGTGCCGTCCATACAGCTGCTGTCGACTTCCATCAGACACTGGCCTCAAGACACCCGTGGACACACACTTCCGACTATCAATTACTAATAAACTCACTAAAACACTAACAACACAATAGAAAGATAAGGGATTTCCTAGAATTATCCTAGTAAATGTGTCAAAAACATCTGAATCCGTCCCAATGCAATCGCGTTTTTTTAATTTTTTTTCAAATGGGGAAATTGTCGTTTTCTCGGTCCGAATAGCTCTTTTTGTTGGAGGCTCCCATTAAAAAACAATCTGAGGATGTGAGGAGCCCTCAACGGATGACGTCATCGTCTGCGACTTCCGGTAAAGGCAGGGCGTTTCTCTTAACGACCAAAAGTTGCGAAACTTTATCGTGGATGTTCTCTACTAAATCCTTTCAGCAAAAATATGGCAATATCGCGAAATGATCAAATATGACAAATAAAATGGACCTGCTATCCCCGTTTAAATAAGAAAATCTCATTTCAGTAGGCCTTTAATACTTTTTTTGTAAATAAGATTATTAATTTGCTCGCATTGAAAAGGCTGGGCACCAACTGTTTCACATGACCGCCATCTGCCCGCACACACACTTGTTCGTCCTCTATCCTAAACTGAACCTAACCCCAAATCTCACACACACACACACACACACACACACACACACACACACACACACACACACACACACACACAGACACACACACACACACACACACACACATTTTAAAATATCATGATGTACTGTATGGCCTTGATACATGACCTCCCACAATGTGCTTGTAAACTGATCTACTTAGCCATGACAAACACAACTACAGTGGCACCTTGGTTTTTGTTCATAATGCAGGGACGAGCGCTTTTTCTGCTACCCTATTTAAAGCATACTTAATTTTTAACATGAGAGCTTCTGATATTTTAGATGGATTAATAGATACATAGATATATAGTACTTTATTGATTCCTTCAGGAGAGTTCCCTCAGAAAAATTCCAATTAAAATTCCAGCAGCAGTGTACAGAATAGAGATCGAATTTAAAAAGTAATAAGTAAATAATGGGGGTATAATTGGAGATAAAACAGGAAATATTACAATAGGAATAAAAATCAAAAACAAGAAAAATAATAAAAATATAACAGTAAAAATAAGATTATAAGAGAAAGTAGGTAGTAGTGACCATGTTATGAAAATGTATTGCTCTGTTTTTTGTTGCAGTTTATTTCAGTATTGTTATTGTTTTGCATCACCTGTCCTAGTAGGGGTGTAACGGTACGTGTATTTATATCAAACCGTTTCTGTGCGGGGGATTCCACACGGACATATTAAGTAGCGTACTGCAAGTTGTGTAAACGATGCACACTGAAGCACAACACACGGCATGCTAGTAACGATAACATGCAAAAGCTAGAGCTGGAAAACCCACCTGCCTCTTTAAGATCTCCCGTTTGGGAACACTTTGGCTTCGTGGTGCGATATAGCAATGGAGGACGAGAGGTAGACAAATCGAAAACAGTTTGCCGACATTGTTCAGCAGCGGTAGGGTACGCTTCTGGCAACACATCAAACATGCTAACACATTTAAAGCGGCATCACCCCAAAGTAAACATCACTTCAGCTAAAAGAAAGACGAACATGGTGCGAACCTGGCTACCCACCGCATTCAAACGGCCTCTCCTCGATGGGTCAGAAAGGGCTAGAGCTATAACAAATGCCGTTGGTGTTTTTATAGCAGCCGATTTAAACGGGAACATTCTCACAATTTCAAAAGGGTTAAAAACAATAAAAAAATCAGTTCCCAGTAGCTTGTTTTATTTTTCGAAGTTTTTTTCAAAATTTTACACCTCCCGGAATATCCCTAAAAAAAGCTTTAAAGTTCTTGATTTCCGCTATTTGCGATGCGACTGTCCATTTCCCTGTGACGTCATACAGTGCTGCCAATACAAACAACATGGCGGTTACCACAGCAAGATATAGCGACATTAGCTCGGATTCAGACTCGGATTTCAGCGGCTTAAGCGATTCAACAGATTACGCATGTATTGAAACAGATGGTGGGAGTATGGAGGCAGATAGTGAAAACGAAATTGAAGAAGAAACTGAAGCTATTGAGCTAATTGCTATTGACGCTATTCGACCATAGCATGGGTGTACCGAATGAAGTGGCCCATAGCATGGCTGCCTTATTAGCATCGCCGGTAAAATGTGCGGACCAAACGATCAGGACTTTCGCATCTTGTGACACTGGAGCAACTTAAATATGTTGATTGGTAAGTGTTTGTTTGGCATTAAATGTGGGTATCTAGTTTCAAATGTACATACAGCTAGCGTAAATGGCATGTTAGCATCGATTAGCGTAGCATGTTAGCATCGATTAGCTGGCAGTCATGCTGCGACCAAATATGTCTGATTAGCACATAAGTTAACAACATCAACAAAACTCACCTTGGTGATTTAGTTGACTTAAGCGTTGCAAACGCATCTGCAGGTTATCCATACAATTCTGTGTCATGTCTGTCTTAGCATCGCCGGTAAAATGTGGAGACACTCTGGCCCATTCAATGGGGGTCTGGCGGCAGACACTTTCGCATCTTCGGGCCAGTGGTGCAACTTGAATCCCTCCCTGTTAGTGTTGTTACACCCTCCGACAACACACCGACGAGGCATGATGTCTCCAAAGTTCCAAAAAATAGTCGAAAAAACAAAATGTAACAGAGCTGAGTATTTGTATTTGTAATGTGTTGAAAATGAAAATGGCGGGTGTATTACCTCGGTGACGTCACGTTCTGACGTTATCGCTACGAGACCGATAAACAGACAGGCGTTTAATTTGCCAAAATTCACCCATTTAGAGTTCGGAAATCGGTTAAAAAAATACATGGTCTTTTTTCCGCAACATCAAGGTATATATTGACGCTTGCATAGGTTTGGTGATAATGTTCCCCTTTAAGACCATATTCAGTGGTGGAAAACATTGGCTTTAAACACATGATGAAGGTAATTGAGACAGGATATCAAGTACCTTCTCGTCCACATTTCAGCCAGAAAATCATACCGGGCCTTTATGAGTAAACTAAATCTGCTGTTATCCAGGATCTGTCATCTGCATCAGGCTTTGCACTCACAACAGATGGATGGACATCCAGAGCTACAGGGAGCTACATAATTGTGACTGCTCATCAATTCTGAGCCTTATCTTATTAAGTTTTACTTTGTTTTAATTGTATATATGTTGACCAGATGAACCCTGGCAATGGACCCTGTGTGTATATGTATGTTATTGTTATGCTTCGGATTCATGACTGCATGCTGTTGCACTGATCAGCCTACAGAGTAGAGATGCACGGATAGGCAATTATATCATCCGCAACCGCATCACCAAAGTCGTCATCCACCCGCCGTCCACCCGAACCAACATTTTATCAGAAACGCATCCGCCCGCCATCCACCCACTGAAATACATCAGAGGTTGGCCACCTTTGCCACTCACAGAGCTGTCTAAACCCGTTTCACAGAGTAACGAAGACAATTGGAGCCGCTAACGTTCTCGCCATAATCCAATTGGCATTCATCCTGATGACAAGAATAAGGGCGTGCTGTGAAGCCATTGCCTTTGACACCTTCAACAACATGTACACACCGATTGTTAGTCTGGCAACATGTTGTGTGCAGCTTCCGCAATCACACATACAAGATTGAAAGGCATACTGGGTGACACAGAGAACACTGATGGTTGTGATATAAACAATTTTAACAATTACTAATATGCGCCACGCTGTGAAGCCACACCAAACAAGATTGACAAACACATTTCGGGAGAACATTCGCACAGTAACACAACATAAACGCAACACAACAAATACTCAGAATCCTTTGTAACCGTGACACTTCCTGAATACGGGGTTTGCTGTTAGCGGGGTGTATAAAATAGTCAGGAAGTGTCATGGATACAAAGGATTCTGGGTATTTGTTGTGTTGCGTTTATGTTGTGTTTCTGTGAGGATGTCCTCCCGAAATATGTTTGTCAATCGTGTTTGGTGTGGCTTCACAGCGTGGCGCATATTACTAAGAGTGTTAAAATTGTTTATATCACAACCATTAGTGTACTCTGTGTCACCCAGTATGCCTTCAAGTCGTGTGCGTGTTGCTGCGGAAGACACACACAACATGTTGCTGGACTGACAAGCAGATCGTACATGCTGTAGAGGGCGACAAAGTCAATGACTCCACAGCACGCCCTAATACTTATTATCCGGGTGACTGCCGGTAGTCATTCTAGAGTATATTAACGTCTCCTATTGTCTTCTTCGCTTTGTGACACGGGTCTTAAATGGCACTTTGAATGGAAAATGATACCGATCCCAGAACCATGTATATCAAATATTTCCGGATGGTTCAACCTCCACCCGCCCGAAACGAATTAAAATCTACTTTTTCGTCATGTCACCCGCCCGACCCGCGGTTTATCCGCGGACTCCGCGGATGAGACTGCAAACCGCGCATCTCTATTACAGAGCTATTTCTATTTTTGGCCCAAATTTGTAAAGTGTTCCCAATCTTAAAAGGCCATTCTTTACAAATTTGGTAAATAAATAACCAGAAAATTTATATTTTGTTGTTTTCTTACTGTACTGAAAACGAACCGAATCGTGACCTCTAAACTGAGATACGTACCGAACCGAAATGTTTGTGTACCGTTACACCCCTACATCCTAGTAGCCCCCATCTCTCCCAGAGAGGAATTGTACAGTCTAATGGCGTGTGGGACAAAGGAGTGTTTGAGTCTCTTAGTCCTGCACTTGGGAAGAAGCAGTCTAGCACTGAACAGGCTCCTCTAGCTACTGATAACGGTACACTGCAAAAACTGAAATCTAAGTAAGATAAATATCTCAAATAATTTGTTTATTTTCTGTCTGATAAGATCATTCTTCTCACTAAGCAGATTTTATGTTAAGAATCTTTTCCTTGTTTTAAGGGTTTTGGTCCGAAATTATCTCAGTAAGATATTACATCTTGTCGCTGTGATTACTTATGAAGTATATTGTGAATACATTGAGAACAGGAAGTGAACAAAAGTTTTAGCAACTGTTATGTAAAAGAAAAGGGGTAGGATTAAATAAGCTCTGCTTCTTCCTACTCCTTTTCAAACATGTTGAAAAGAGAAAGTAGAAATTGTGATGTATCATGTTGTATGCTTGCATGTTCGAAATAAACTCAAACTCAAACTCTCACTCAATTTTCTACTGTTTGACCCTCATAAAATAATAGAATGGGAAATTACATATATACATATTTAAGAAGCCAAATTAGGAGCCTTAGTAACCTATTTTGTGGACTTAATACGAAAAGAGAAGTTGTCTAGTGTGTTCACTATGTTATTTATTTAGTGCCAAAATTGTTTTTGGATTGCAATAAGACACATATGTTTAATGTAAGATTTTCTGTTGAAACAAAGCCAATAGTTAATTTTTTTGTGGTCCACTATATTTGAAAAGTAGCGAAATACATTTTTTTACTGTCACCAAAATAATGGTATCGGGACAACCCTAGTAATCAGTAACAAAAGGTCAGACAAATCTTACAAACATTGAATTCATGTTTCCTATAAGAAATAATGCAAATTAATTTGATCTGTTCCAGACACTCATAAATATGAACATATTTGATATAACAGTGGTTCTCAACCTTTTTTCAGTCATGTACCCCCTGTGAAAATTTTTTTATTCAAGTAGCCCCTAATAAGAACAAAGCATTTTTGGTTGAAAAAAAGAGATAAAGAAGTAAAATACGTACAGCACTATGTCATCAGTTTCTGATTTATTAAATTGTATAACAGTGCAAAATATTGTTCATTTGTAGTGGTCTTTATTGAACTATTTGGAAAAAAAGATATAAAAATAACTAAAAACTTGTTGAAAAATAAACAAGTGATTCAATTATAAATAAAGATTTCTACACATGGAAGTAATCATCAACTTAAAGTGCCCTCTATGGGGATTGTAATAGAGATCCATCTGGATTCATTAACTTAATTTTAAACATTTATTCACAAAAAAAAAAATCTTTAACATCAACATTTATGGAACATGTCCACAAAAAATCTAGCTGTCAACACTGAATATTGCATTGTTGCATTTCTTTTCACAGTTTATGAACTTACATTCATATTTTGTTGAAGTATTATTCAATAAACATATTTATAAAGGATTTTTGAACTGTTGCTATTTTTAGAATATTTTTTAAAAATCTCACATACCCCTTGGCATACCTTCAAGTACCCCCATTTGAGAACCACTGTGATAGAGAATGATTCTGTTTTTACATGTAAAATACTGAGAACAAAAATGCATTTAAATGAGGAATAAAATTGATAAATGAGCATTTAAAGGCCTACTGAAATGAGATTGTCTTATTCAAACAGGGATACCAGGTCCATTCTATGTGTCATACTTGATCATTTTGGAATATTGCCTTATTTTTGCTTAAAGGATTTAGTAGAGAACATCGACGATAAAGTTCGCAACTTTTGGTCGCTAATAAAAAAGCCTTGCCTGTACCGGAAGTAGCAGAGGATGTGCACGTGACGTCACGGGTTGTAGGGCTCCTCACATCCTCACATTGTTTATAATCATAGCCACCAGCAGCAAGAGCTATTCGGACCGAGAAAGCGATGATTTCCCCATTAATTTGAGCGAGGATGAAAGATTCGATGACGAAGAAAGTTAGAGTGAAGCACTAGAAAAAAAAAGAAAGAAAAAAAAAGGCAAGGGCAGTGAGAGCGATTCAGTTGTTATTAGACACATTTACTAGGATAATTCTGGAAAATCTCTTATCTGATTATTGTGTTGCTAGTGTTTTAGTGAGATTATATCACCGAAACCTGCCGGTTGACATGTGGTCGGGAAACATGTTTGCTTGACCGCTCTGTTCCATATTAAAGCTTCATAACAAATAAAGAAACACCGGCTGTGTTTTGGTTGCTAAAGGCAGCTGCAATCCACCGCTTTCCACCAACAGCATTCTTCTTTATAGTCTCCATTATTAATTGAACAAATTGCAAAAGATTCAGCAACACAGATGTCCAAAATACTGTGTAATTATGTGATTGAGTCGGACGACTTTTAGCCGTGAGTGGTGCTGGGATAAAATGTCTGCTCTAACCAATAACGTCATCATTTTAAATTTCCCGCGGCGTTTTCTACAGGAAACGGTGCGGGAAATTTAAAATTGCAATTTTGTAAACTAAACCGGCCGTATTGGCATGTGTTGCAATGTTAATATTTCATCATTGATATATAAACTATCAGACTGCGTGGTCGGTAGTAGTGGGTTTCAGTAGGCCTTTATCATATGGCGGCACATTTAATCAAATTTTAAAGGCTGCAGCGATTAAATGAAGGTGATTGTCGGTGATATCACTGTTTAAAAACCAGGCTCCGCTGCATATCATATCAAACACATTCCCAGCTGCGACCCAGAAGAACAACAGCAGCTTGTCTCGAAGCCCCGCCCACGCCAGAGGTACTTCCGTCTGGCCACAGATGTCCACGATCATGGTCACCGCCTCACCGGCCAGCTTTAGCAGTCTTTTTCTCGAGCTGGTGCAGCCGGCGTCCTCGTTTCACTTCTGTGGGGTTGGAAGCGTGCGTTCAGGACCGCATTGCTGTTATTAAACAGACAGGTGTGGACCGCCTGTACAACAACCTGCTCTGCGTGTCTCCTTGAGGTCACACCAGCATGTCTAACAGCAAGCCAGGGTGCAAAATAGAGCCCAGAAACACAATTCCGTCAAGTGTCTATACAGGCGAGACATTAGAATGCATGCACCTCATCATCTGCGCACGGGTATTGTCAAACTGTGGACTTTGGGGTTTGGATTGTTTTCCGAGGCAAAGTAAAGTTGGCACGAGCAAGACGTGAGTGTAAGTACATATTTATTTTCAATACTATAACAAAAGGCAAACAAAGGGCGCGCACAATGGCGGAGAACCAACTTGACTAGAAAATAAAACTAGCACTATGGCATGACTAGAGACTAAAAAAGAAAACTCAACAACTGTGTCATAAAAAAACAAAAAACTAACGTGGCATGAGTTGGAGGGAAACTATGGGCAGAGTGATTAGCAGGCATGGCATAGCATGAAGGGAGTAGGGGTAAAGTCGCCAGGCTGACTTCCTGGCAACTTCCGGTTTAAATAATAGACATGATATTTGCAAACAGGTGTGAGACATGAGGACAGGGGCGTGACATGAGGACAAGGTGAAAACTAATGAGTCGGCATGGTAACAAAGAAAACAAGGAAGTGCATGAACAGGAACTGAGTGTCCAAAAAACAAAACCGAACATGACCAAAACAAAACAAGATCCCATAGACGTGACATGTATGAATTCAGTAGTGCGGAAAATGTACAGTAAATGCGCAATGAAGGACTCTAATGTGAGTACAGTTGTCACACTAAATGTGGGCTGACCATATTGTGAAATCCCAAAAAGAGGACACATATATGCGTGCCAAGGCAGGCAGCACACCAAGGTGAAAATTTGCCAATGATACTTAAAATTGCTTTATAAATAATATATTTATTTAAATAAAGCATTTTTCCTCCCCTGTTGACAACAGGGTTGGCGCTAGGAATTTTCAAAATGGGGTCCCATGGACCCCATCAAGTCATAAAAATGGGGTCCAACAGTACATTTTTGGGGTCCCACTTTTATGTAAGCGTTTTGAAAACAAATGACAAATGTATGCATTGTCCTGTATATCTCACATTATATACTGTGTTTTGGAAAAAGGTTGTCATAAAAGTTACTTCATTCATTAAAAGAAATAATGTTAAAAAAAGCCCCCTGGTAGGGTCTCCCAAGGCAAACGGGTTCTAGGTGAGGGATCAGACAAAGAGCAGCTCGAAGACCTTTATGAAGATGAAAAATCATGGACCCAGATTTCCCTCGCCCGGACGCGGGTCACCGGGGCCCCCCTCTGGAGCCAGGCCCGGAGGTGGGGCACGATGGCGATCCTCGGCCTGTTCCCATGGGGCCCGGCCGGGCACAGCCCGAAGAGGCAACGTGGGTCACCCCTCCAATGGGCTCACCACCCATAGCAGGGGCCATAGAGGTCGGGTGCATTGTGAGCTGGGCGACAGCCGAAGGCAGGGCACTTGGCGGTCCGATCCTCGGCTACAGAAGCTAGCTCTTGGGACGTGGAACGTCACGTCACTGGGGGGGAAAGAGCCTGAGCTAGTGCGCGAAGTCGAGAAATTCCGGCTGGATATAGTCGGACTCACTTCGACGCACAGCAAGGGCTCTGGAACCACTTCTCTCGAGAGGGATTGGACCCTCTTCCACTCTGGCGTTGCCGGCAGTGAGAGGCGACGGGCTGGGGTGGCAATTCTTGTTTCCCCCCGGCTCAAAGCCTGTATGTTGGAGTTCAACCCGGTGGACGAAAGGGTAGCCTCCCTCCGCCTTCGGGTGGGGGACGGGTCCTGACTGTTGTTTGTGCTTATGCACCAAACAGCAGTTCAGAGTACCCACCCTTTTTGGGAACACTCGAGGGAGTCCGGGGGCTTTATGCCCCCTGGTAGGGGTGTCCCAGGGCAAACATGTTGTTGGTGAGGGATCAGACAAAGAGCAGCTCGAAGACCTTTATGAAGAAGAAAAAGCATGGACCCAGATTTTCCTCGCCCGGACGCGGGTCACCGGGGCCCCTCTCTGGAGCCAGGCCCGGAGGTGGGGAACGATGGCGAGCGCCTGGTGGCCGGGCCTGTTCCCATGGGGCCCGGCCGGGCACAGCCCGAAGAGGCAATGTGGGTCACCCCTCCAATGGGCTCACCACCCACAGCAGGGGCCATAGAGGTCGGGTGCAATGTGAGCTGGGCGGCAGCCAAAGGCAGGGCACTTGGCGGTCCGATCCTCGGCTACAGAAGCTAGCTCTTGGGACGTGGAACGTCACCTCACTGGGGGGGAAAGAGCCTGAGCTAGTGCGCGAAGTCGAGAAGTTCCGGCTGGATATAGTCGGACTCACTTTGACGCGCAGCAAGGGCTCTGGAACCACTTCTCTCGAGAGGGACTGGACCCTGTTTCACTCTGGCGTTGCCGACAGTGAGAGGCGACGGGCTGGGGTGGCAATTCTTGTTGCCCCCAGGCTCAAAGCCTGCACGTTGGAGTTCAACCCGGTGGACGAAAGGGTAGCCTCCCTCCGCCTTCGGGTGGGGGGACGGGTCCTGACTGTTGTTTGTGCTTACGCACCAAACAGCAGTTCAGAGTACCCACCCTTTTTGGGAACACTCGAGGGAGTACTGGAAAGTGGCCCCCCGGGTGATTCCCTTGTCCTACAGGGAGACTTCAACGCTCACGTTGGCAACGACAGTGAAACCTGGAGAGGCGTGATTGGGAAGAATGGCCGCCCGGATCTGAACCCGAGTGGTGTTTTGTTATTGGACTTTTGTGCTCGTCACAGTTTGTCGATTACAAACACCATGTTCAAACATAAGGGTGTCCATATGTGCACTTGGCACCAGGACACCCTAGGCCGCAGTTCCATGATCGACTTTGTAGTTGTGTCATCAGATTTGCGGCCTCATGTTTTGGACACTCGGGTGAATAGAGGGGCGGAGCTTTCTACCGATCACCACCTGGTGGTGAGTTGGCTGCGATGGTGGGGGAGGATGCCGGACATACCTGGGAGCCCCAAACGCATTGTGAGGGTCTGCTGGGAACGTCTGGCAGAGTCTCCTGTCAGACAAAGTTTCAATTCCCACCTCCGGAAGAACTTTGAACATGTCACGAGGGAAGTGCTGGACATTGAGTCCGAGTGGACCATGTTCCGCACCTCTATTGTCGAGGCGGAAGATCGGAGCTGTGGCCGCAAGGTAGTTGGTGCCTGTCGGGGCGGCAATCCTAAAACCCCTTGGTGGACACCAGCGGTGAGGGATGCCGTCAAGCTGAAGAAGGAGTCCTATCGGGTCCTTTTGGCTCATAGGACTCCGGAGGCAGTGGACAGGTACCGATAGGCCAGACGGTGTGCAGCTTCAGCGGTCGCGGAGGCAAAAACTCGGACATGGGAAGAGTTCGGGGAGGCCATAGAAAACGACTTCCGGACGGCTTCGAAGCGATTCTGGACCACCGTCCGCCGCCTCAGGAAGGGGAGGCAGTGCACTATCAACACCGTGTATGGTGCGGATGGTGTTCTGCTGACCTCGACTGCGGATGTTGTGGATAGGTGGAAGGAATACTTCGAAGACCTCCTCAATCCCACCAACACGTCTTCCTATGAGGAAGCAGTGCCTGGGGAATCTGTGGTGGACTCTCCTATTTCTGGGGCTGAGGTCGCTGAGGTAGTTAAAAAGCTCCTCGGTGGCAAAGCCCCAGGGTTGGACGAGACCCGCCCGGAGTTCCTTAAGGCTCTGGATGCTGTGGGGCTGTCTTGGTTGACAAGACTTTGCAGCATCGCGTGGACATTGGGGGAGGTACCTCTGGATTGGCAGATCGGGGTGGTGGTTCCTCTCTTTAAGAAGGGGGACCGGAGGGTGTGTTCCAACTATCGTGGGATCACACTCCTCAGCCTTCCCGGTAAGGTTTATTCAGGTGTACTGGAGAGGAGGCTACGTCGGATAGTCGAACCTCGGATTCAGGAGGAACAGTGTGGTTTTCGTCCTGGTCGTGGAACTGTGGACCAGTTCTATACTCTCGGCAGGGTTCTTGAGGGTGCATGGGAGTTTGCCCAACCAGTCTACATGTGCTTTGTGGACTTGGAGAAGGCATTCGACCGTGTCCCTCGGGAAGTCCTGTGGGGAGTGCTCAGAGAGTATGGGGTATCGGACTGTCTTTATGTGGCGGTCCGTTCCCTGTACGATCAGTGCCAGAGCTTGGTCCGCATTGCCGGCAGTAAGTCGAACACATTTCCAGTGAGGGTTGGACTCCGCCAAGGCTGTCCTTTGTCACTGATTCTGTTCATAACTTTTATGGACAGAATTTCTAGGCGCAGTCAAGGCGTTGAGGGGTTCCGGTTTGGTAACCGCAGGATTAGGTCTCTGCTTTTTGCAGATGATGTGGTCCTGATGGCTTCATCTGACCGGGATCTTCAGCTCTCGCTGGATCGGTTCGCAGCCGAGTGTGAAGCGACCGGAATGAGAATCAGCACCTCCAAGTCCGAGTCCATGGTTCTCGCCCGGAAAAGGGTGGAGTGCCATCTCCGGGTTGGGGAGGAGACCCTGCCCCAAGTGGAGGAGTTCAAGTACCTAGGAGTCTTGTTCACGAGTGAGGGAAGAGTGGATCGTGAGATCGACAGGCGGATCGGTGCGGCGTCTTCAGTAATGCGGACGTTGTACCGATCCGTTGTGGTGAAGAAGGAGCTGAGCCGGAAGGCAAAGCTCGCAATTTACCGGTCGATCTACGTTCCCACCCTCACCTATGGTCATGAGCTTTGGGTCATGACCGAAAGGATAAGATCACGGGTACAAGCGGCCGAAATGAGTTTCCTCCGCCGTGTGGCGGGGCTCTCCCTTAGAGATAGGGTGAGAAGCTCTCCCATCCGGGAGGGACTCAAAGTAAACCCGCTGCTCCTTCACATCGAGAGGAGCCAGATGAGGTGGTTCGGGCATCTGGTCAGGATGCCACCCGAACGCCTCCCTAGGGAGGTGTTTAGGGCACGTCCAACCGGTAGGAGGCCACGGGGAAGACCCAGGACACGTTGGGAAGACTATGTCTCCCGGCTGGCCTGGGAACGCCTCGGGATCCCCCGGGAAGAGCTAGACGAAGTGGCTGGGGAGAGGGAAGTCTGGGTTTCCCTGCTTAGGCTGTTGCCCCCGCGACCCGACCTCGGATAAGCGGAAGATGATGGATGGATGGAATATAAAAAAAAGAAGACGAATATTTATGCACATGTAAATGTATTCAGTTATAAACATTCATTGACTTTCTTCTTTCCTTCATGGATCTAAACTTCATGGATCTAAACATGGATATAAATACACCTAAAACTAATAAGTTGTGGGTGTATTTATTTCAGTATAAAATTTTAAAAAGTGTTTTGTTTGGGTCATGAAATGATGATAATGGTGTGCCAGGGCATATATACATTTTATATTTAACGCTTAAATATCTGGAGTCTACATCAACTTCTATTCCTCATTTCAAAATGTTTTATTTTTTTTTTAATGTTGTTTTTTTGTTTGTTTGTTTTCCGCCCATTTTTGTCAAACAAAACTGTTTTTTTTTAATGGCAAACACACAAAATATGCAAAATCTTCCACCAAAAATATTTTTCAAGGTGGAATATTTGATGTGACGTAATCTGGGCTGAGGTGTTGGGGGCAGGGGGTAGCGTATATTGTAGCATCCCGGAAGAGTCAGTGTTGCAAGGGGTTCTGGGTATTTGTTCTGTTGTGTTTATGTTGTGTTACGGTGCAGATATTCTTCTGAAATGTGTTTGTTATTCTTGTTTGGTGTGGGTTCACAGTGAGGCGCATATTTGTAACAGTGTTAAAGTTGTTTATACGGCCACCCTCAGTGTGACTTGTATGGCTGTTGACTAAGTATGCCTTGACTGACGAGCTTTCTTCTATCCCGCTCTCTCTGTCTCTGCCCCTCCCTCACAAATGTTGCTGCATTCGCACACCTTCAGAATTTGTTTTGTTTTTAACCCCTCTTAACCCTGTACGTAAATTGAAAATGCACGTAACCTTGACACAAAACGCCGGACATTTGAGTCATTTAAGAAACCCCGCCCTGACACCCCGGACAGTCCCGCAAAAGAGGACATGTCTGGGGAAAATAGGACGTATGGTCAGTCTAACTAAATTGTGCTTTTTTTGTATTTTGTCATTTAATATACTGTACATGGTTCCCACTACAAACAATCAAATGTATCATCAGGTCAAGTGAGGTGATGCACAAGCCATTTGATTAATGTGAAAGTATTGTTATGTCCCTGAGTTACATACAGTACAGGCCAAAAGTTTTGACACACCTCATTCACAACACAACTGATGGTCCCAACCCTATTGATAGAGCAAGAAATTCCACTAATCAACCCTTATAAGGCACACCTGTGAAGTGAAAACCATTTCAGGTGACTTCTTGAAGCCAATCGAGAGAATGCCAAGAGTGTGCATAGCAGTAATTGGAGCAAATGGTGGCTATTTTGAAGAAACTAGAAAATACGGCAATAGATGATATCTGTCTATTACTTGACACCTTGTTAGCTATTTTTCTTTGTTTTTAATGTCTATTTTCTATTTTCTGCTGGATTTGCTCTCTATTTTATCTTACAGCTGTCACATATACTGTAATATTGTACATGGCAATTGTATATATTGTATATATGATATAGACATAATATATCAGTATATATAATATACTGCACATATATTATGTAAATATTACGTATATATGTAGCTATATTTTATATTTTTTTATGTCGCTATATTTAATCTATTTATACCTGCATTGTCCTTTCCATCCTTACACTTTCCATCATTGTATCTGAGCTACTGATTCTGATAAGTCTAAGTCTAAGTCCATACGAAACATGTTTTCAGTTATTTCACCTTTTTTGTAAAGTATATGACTCCACATGTGTTCATTCATAGTTTTGATGCCTTCTACATTGTAAATAGTCATGAAAATAGAGAAAAAGCACTGATGAGGAGGTTTGTCTAAAATTTTGGCCTGAACTGTACATGGAAGTTTTTTAATGTCCCTGGAAAAAGAAAACCTAAAAATGAATTAATAGAGCTAAATGCATAATGTAACAAAAAGAAAAATGAAGTGTTAACACTAACACTATGAACAAAAACAAATATTTATCTTTAAAATACGTTTGTATATGAACAATGTTCATTCAGACCTATTTATTAGACATTTTTCATGACAAATTACATGATGATGTCACATTCAGGGCACTGTGTTTTACCTAACCTAATGAATAATCTTGATTAACAATCTTGATTTGAATGTTATTAAAAATAATTATGTTTATTATTTGTGCCATAAACCTGATTTATTAAAGACTCTTGTTGGTGAAGACGGCAATGGTACAATAGGAGGAGAGAGGTACACGGATGCTACTTTTGTACTCAAAGTTATTTATTGAATTCAACAGTGTTTCCCACTTCCTTTATAGCAAAGTGCTATAACTCGCAACTTTCTACGGCCCTATGGTGGCCTATTTTGCAACCACACCACAACAAAAGGGCACAAATACTTAGTAAACGTGTGGGATTTAGGTACATCGTTCTGCAGAATGATACGCAGGCAAACAGACTAATTTGTTACGTGCAAGGTTTCGCTTTACAATAACCGAGCCAAAATTTTTGCAGAATTTTTGTGTTTAAAACCAAATCGTACAAAAAATTGGGGTGTACCAAAATCGAAGTTACAAAACAAATACCAAAACTGAGCATTACAGTAACATACTGTGTCTTAATTAGAGAATGTTGTAAATAATACTGTAAGGAAATGTGTACAAACAATAAAAAATACAGTGGGGCAAATAATTATTTAGTCAGCCACCGATTGTGCAAGTTCTCCCACTTAAAAATGATTACAGAGGTCTGTAATTTTCATCATAGGTACACTTCAACTGTGAGAGACAGAATGTGAAAAAAAATCCAGGAATTCACATTGTAGGAACTTTAAAGGATTTATTTGTAAATTATGGTGGAAAATAAGCATTTGGTCACTTCAAACAAGGAAGATCTCTGGCTCTCGCAGCCCTGTAACTTCTTCTTTAAGAAGCTCTTCTGTCCTCCACTCGTTACCAGTATTAATGGCACTTGTTTGAACTCGTTATCTGTATAAAAGACACCTGTCCCCAGCCTCAAACAGTCAGACTCCAATGTCCACTATGGCCAAGACCATAGAGCTGTCGAAGGACACCAGGAAAAGAATTGTAGACCTGCACCAGACTGGGAAGAGTGAATCTATAACAGGCAAGCAGCTTGGTGTGAAAAAATCAACTGTGGGAGCAATTATCAGAAAATGGAAGACATACGAGACCACTGATAATCTCCCTCGATCTGGGGCTCCACGCAAGATCTCATCCCGTGGGGTCAAAATGATCATGAGAACGGTGAGCAAAAATCCCAGAACCACACGGGGGGACCTGGTGAATGACCTGCAGAGAGCTGGGACCAAAGTAACAAAGGTTATATTCAGTAACACACTACACCGATAGGGAATCAAATCCTGCAGTGCCAGACGTGTCCCCCTGCTTATGCCAGTGCATGTCCAGGCCCGTCTGAAGTTTGCCAGAGAGCACATGGGAGAATGTCATGTGGTCAGATGAAACCAAAATATAACTTTTTGGTATAAAATCAACTTGTCGTGTTTGGAGGAAGAAGAATACTGAGTTGCATCCCAAGAGCACCATACCTACTGTGAAGCATGGGGGTGGAAACATCATGCTTTGGGGCTGTTTTTCTGCTAAGGGGACAGGACGATTGATCCGTGTTAAGGAAAGAATGAATGGAGCCATGTATTGTGAGATTTTAAGCCAAAACCTCCTTCCATCAGTGAGAGCTTTGAATGGTTGACCAAATACTTATTTTACACCATAATTTATAAATACATTCTTTAAAATTCCTACAATGTGAATTTCACATTCTGTCTCTCACAGTTGAAGTGTACCTATGATGAAAATTACAGACCTGTGTCATCATTTTAAGTGGGAGAACTTGCACAATCGGTGGCTGACTAAATACCTTTTTGCCCCACTGTATGTAAAAAGTAAAAAATATTAATTCATTGTGATTGAATCCAAGCATTTTCAACCAGTCCAAACAAAAGCTCAGATGCTCAGTGTCATTGTGTCACGTTATCAGTTCTATTGCCATGTTCCATTTTTCCAGTGATGCAGACAGCAACTCCCAGCAGACAGCCACATTAACTGAGCTGGCAGGAGAGATATTTCTTAACGCTCCATAATTTCCTTTTCAAATAGGAGAGTTGTGCATGAAAGGTGCCTATAAACTGCACCCAGCGATCAAACGAGGTAGCTTGCTCTCGTGCTCACGCATGCAGAACTCACTTTAGCTCACTTCATACTTTGTTATCAGTACTAGAAAAGTCTTGCAAAATGGCATTATAAATATGAAAAAGCAAGCTTCCTTTTTAAGTGAACCCATGACTTGGATAAAAATATATATATATTTAATGCAGGGTTTTTCAACAGCCCCCAGGGCAAGGACCCCCAAATTGGCGAGGATGCGAGACAGGGGGCCCTCTTCTTGTATTGGATAGGTTTTTAAATTAAATAAATAGTCCTCGGGTACTTTGTTGACACGCCGTGTCTGAGGTGGAGGATCACGGAACATTGTAGTTCGCAAATGGTCAAGCATGACAAGGCAAGCTTATTTACAGAACACAATGTGTACAAAAGGCGATTCTCCAAAGTGCTTTACAGAAAACTAAAAGAAGGCAAAAAATATATATATCATACAAATATTCATAGTTAAAATTTGAATAATCAACAAGCTATAAGACTTTCAGTTGCCATATGAACAATTAAATAACAGTGTTTTCACCCTGGATTTGAACAAGATCAACGTTGAGGACTAATTCGCATCTTCTGGAAGACTATTCCAGATTTTAGAATCGTAAAACTGAAACTTAGTCTCACCATGTTTGGTCCTGACTCTGGGCACCTGACTCTGAGATGTCTCTAACATGTCAGAGATGTACTTTTGACACAAGACCAAGAAGAGACTTGTCCACAAGGAGAGCTGTTTTAAAGTCTATTCACTGGTCAACAGGAAGCCAGTGCATTGATGTAAGCACTGGACTGAAGTGGTTGTATTTCCTGGTTCTAGTGAGGACTCGAGCAGCAGTATTCTGGATTAACTGCTGCTGCTGTACAGCTCGTTTAGAGATCCCAGTGAGAAGGACATTACAGTAATCTAACCTGCTGGAGACAAAGACATGGATTAGTCTTTCTGAGTCTTTCTAAGATTTAGACATTATTCCTCTGATTTTGGCAATGTTTGTAGGTGGTAAAAAAAAACTGCTTATGTTTTTCACTTAATGAGGCTGTTAAAGTTCAGGTCTGAGTTCAGAGTCCATTATTACTCCTAGATTTCTAACCTGATTATTGGGTTTCCGGGAGAGAGTTTGAAGGTGACTAATAATGGTATAGTTTGGTTCTGTGGGCCAAAAGACAATTTATTCAGTTTTGTCTGAGGTTATCCATCCAGCCATCCATTTTCTACCGCTTGTCCTTTTCGGAGTGGCTGGGGGTGCTGGCGCCTATCGCAGCTGCACGTGGGCAGAAGGTGGGTTACACCCTGGACAAGTCACCACCTCATCACAGGGCAAACACAGATAGACAGACAACATTCACACTCACATTCACACACTAGGGCCAATTTAGTGTTGCCAATCAACCTATCCTCAGATGCATGTTTTTGGAAGCCGGAGTACCCGGAGGGAACCCACGCAGTCACGGGGAGAACATGCAAACTCCACACAGAAAGATCCCGAGCCCGGGATTCACTACTCAGGACCGTTGTATTGTGAGGCACATGCACTAACCCTTGTTCCACGGTGCTGCACTGTCGTTTTTCATCCACACTGATCTGTTCGATGCAGTGACAAAGTGAATCAACAGGATGACATTCACCTGCTGTCAGTGACACATAGATCTGAATGTCTTCTGCATAGTTGAGGTAGGACACACTGAAGCTGCGTATTAGCTGGCCTAGTGGCAGCATGTACAAGTTGAACAATATTGGTCACAAAATCGATCCCTGAACTACTCCACATGGTCATAGCCATTTGGTCAGACACACAGTTACCAATGTCAACAAAGTATGTCCTGTGATCGAGATAGGATTTAAACCAGTTAAGAGCAGTTTTCTAACCACTGTTTTAAGAGTACGGTGAACTGTGTTAAAGGGAGCGCTTCAGTCCAGCAGAACCAAAACTGAGACTTTCCCTGCGTCTGTGTACAGGCATATATTATTTAGTACCTTGATCAGAGTGGTTTTAGTACTGTGGTGACGCCTAAAGCCTGTTTGGAAAGTATCAAACACATTGTTATACAGGAGAAAGACACTAAGCTGTTGGTTCACAACTTCTTCTAAGACTTTGCCCAAAAATGGCAGGTTTGATATTGGCAGATAGTTGTTCAGTACTGCGGCATCAAGACTACTTTTCTTTAAGACGGGCTTAAAGGCCTACTGAAATGAGATTTTCTTATTTAAACGGGGATAGCAGGTCCATTCTATGTGTCATACTTGATCATTTTGCGATATTGTCATATTTTTGCTGAAAGGATTCAGTAGAGAACATCCACGATTAA
This sequence comes from Nerophis ophidion, assembly GCF_033978795.1. Taxonomy (NCBI): domain Eukaryota; kingdom Metazoa; phylum Chordata; class Actinopteri; order Syngnathiformes; family Syngnathidae; genus Nerophis; species Nerophis ophidion. Next base: position 55,725,906 of record NC_084617.1, on the reverse strand, counting down.
GTTCGCAACTTTTGGTGCTGATAAAAAAGCCTCGCCTTTACCGGAAGTCGCAGGCGATGACGTCACAAGGGTGAGGGCTCCTCACATCCTCATATTGTTTTTAATGGGAGCCTCCAGCAGCAAGAGCTATTCGGACCGAGAAAACGACAATTTCCCCATTAATTTGAACGAGGATGAAAGATTCGTGGATGATGATATTGATAGCGAAGGACTAGAAAAAAAATAATTATAAAATGAAATAAAAAAGTGACATCTCCGGGCGGCGGCAGTGTGAGCGTTTCAGATGTAATTAGACACATTTACTAGGATAATTCTAGAAGATCCCTTATCTGCTTATTGTTTTAATAGTGTTTTAGTGAGATTGTAAAGACATACCTCGAGGTCGGATGGCTGCGGTGAACAAGCAGTGTCTCAGAGACAAGTCAAGGAGCCAAGCTCACAGCTGCCTTTTAAACAGCTACTGCAGGAGGACGAATAATCCAATGATCTCTCCGGTAAGATATATATATCACAATTTTCCCATTCAAAAACATGCTGGTTGACGTAGAGAAACATGTTCGCTTGACCGCTCTGTGTTAAAAACAAAGAAACACCGGCTGTGTCTCAGTGCTAAAGACAGCTGCAATACACCGCTCTCCACCAACAGCATTGTTCTTTATAGTCTCCATTATTAATTGAACAAATTGCAAAAGATTCAGCAACACAGATGTCCAAATCACTGTGTAATTATGCGATTAAAAGAGACAACTTCTAGCCGTAACTGGTGCTGAGCTAATATTTCCTGACAGTCTGTGACGTCACGCGCCCGCGTCATCATTCCACGACGTTTTCAACAAGAAACTCCGCGGGAAATTTAAAATTGCAATTTAGTCAACTAAACCGGCCGTATTGGCATGTGTTGCAAGGTTAATATTTCATCATTGATATATAAACTATCAGACCGCGTGGTCGGTAGTAGTGGGTTTCAGTAGGCCTTTAATGGAAGCAGTTTTTAAGGCCTTTGGAAATGTTCCAGTCTTAAATGAGATGTTAACTAGATGAGCAAATTGTGGTAAAAAAAAATGCTCAGCACAGACATAAGAAATCTAGTGAATAACTCATCAAGGCATTACGTTGATGGAGTCAGATTGTGGATGATTTCTTTAACTGTTTTTTCAGTGAGAGGAGTGAAATGTGCCAGCTAGTCAACTACAGCTGGCAGCAGAGTGGCTATTTGTTTTCCAGCATTGCATTTTAAATCCCTTAGACTTTATCATGAAAGAATATTGCAAACACATTGCACTTTAATGTAGAAATGTGTTCTATTGCAAGTGAAATTGGGTATTAAAGGCATATCTCAATCTTTGTGTGTGTAATAAGATCCGCATGACAGTATTCTAATTTGTGTGTCTGGGTTTCCATTTGTCTGAGTCACACCCTTGTGACTGTTTTGGACTTGTTGTTTTTTCTGTTTATGCAGTGTTAGCGTTCCTGTTCAGTACTCTTATTTTGTAGTTTCACTTCCCCTGTTTGCCCATTGTGTACTGGCTCCCAAACCTGGCATTGATCAGCAACCAGGACACACCTACACCCGATTGCCAATCAGTCTCCTATTTCAGTCGCGTCAGATCATTGCCATGCTTAATGCCACATGTTTTGATTGTTTGTTTTCCATAGTAATTTCCGGGTCTTGTGCCCTACTCATTGGCCTAGTGGTTAGAGTGTCCGCCCTGAGATCGGTAGGTTGTGAGTTCAAACCCTGGCCAAGACTATTAAAATGGGACCCATTACCTCCCTGCTTGGCACTCAGCATTAAGGGTTGGAATCGGGGGTTAAATCACCAAACATGATTCCAGGGCGTGGCACCGCTGCTGCCCACTGCTCCCCTCACCTTCTAGGGGGTGAACAAGGGTGATAGATCAAATGCAGAGAATAATTTCGCTAGTGTGTGTGTGGCAATCACTGGTACTTTAATTTTTACTTTTAGCTGAACTCGCCTTCTTTTGTTCTTTTCTCCGCTCGTTTTGTGAGTGTGTTTTCTGTTTGTATTAAATAACATTCTTTTTTCTCTCAATTTTCCTGTCGTCTGCTACATGTTTGGGTCACGTCGCCAAAGCTGCCTCCACGCTTGTCTGTGTTTGTATAAAAACAATATGTGTATCCATGTTTCGATTTGTAAATGTGTGTTTATATTTGTGAATGTGTGTAAAAAAAATAGTATGTATCTTTGCTGTGTTTAATCAGATCCGCATGTCTGTAATCTAAACTGAGTGAGTGTCTTTTGTAAAAACAATCTTTGTGTCCATGCTGCGGTTTGTGTGTTTGTGTTGCGATTTGTCAGTGTAAAAAACAAATCAGTGCATCTATGTTGCTGTCTGAACACAGTCACACAATTGTTACATGAGTACACAAACAGATTACACATTCAGATTGACAAACGCGTTTGCAAATTGTTATTCTACAATAATACAATAATGTGATCCATCCATTTTCTAACGCTTGTCCCTTTTGGGGTCACGGGGGATGCTGGAGCCTATCTCAGATGTACTCGGGCGGAAGGCGGTGTATACCCTGGACAAGTCGCCACCTCATCACAGGGCCAACACAGATAGACAGACAACATTCACACTCACATTCATACACAAGGACCAAATTAGTGTTGCCAATCAACCTATCCCCAGGTGCAAGTTTTTGCAGGTGGGAGGAAGCCGGAGTACCCAAAGGGAACCTACGCAGTCACAGGGAGAACATGCAAACTCCACACAGAAAAATCCCGAGCCTGGGTTTAAACCCAAGACTACACAAGACCTTCGTATTGTGAGGCACATGCACTAACCGTGCTGCACACAATAATGTGATGTGTGGTCAAAATTAATTGCATGATTAATTTGCAACTATACATGATTAATAAGATAAATGTTTGTGATTAATCACATGAGTTAATGCATTGCATTTGACAACTCTACTGTAATTCATACACATCACATCCTCAGTAGGCAGGAATAAATATGTTTTCTGTTAATGCTTCTTGCTCATTTTGTGTTCGGGGCCATTAAGTTATATATTTGACAAATTGTCGATGCAATTAAACGTTCAAATTTAGTTCTGCCATTTTGTCTTAAAAAAATGTTTTCCCATTAAAATAACATTGAGATGCATCAGAGTATTTATGGTAGTTTATTACCTTGTTGTTACAGCGAGTTATAAATTGAGATGGATACACATACAATTAAATACAGGAATGACAAAAAAAGTTTTGATGATGAACAAATGCGTGACAACCCCTATAGAAAATGAACATCAATACAGAATAAGTTGTTAGGAACTCGCATGGCTGCAGTTTTTGAAACCCCAAGATGCAAGAACCAGGAGCCGATGAACAGGTAAGATGATTTTACTTATCATCAACAGAAGAGAATGCGGTTTTGCATGAAACAGTTCCAAACATAGTGATGAGTGCTCGAAACAAAGAGAAGGAGTTCCAGGTTGTCGGTGTCCCCCGGTTCAAAAACCCGGGACGGGGGAAAGGGGGCCAGGAGGAGGGAAAATGACACTTTCCTAGCCGAGTCCGAGCAGGAGGCCAGGAGTGACATCACAGTGGGTTCCACTGGAGACTTCGCCGGACTGGCAGGGCGAGCGGGTGCTAGCAGGAAGCGCAGCAATGGTGCAGCTGCTAGGGGTTTAGCCGGTGTTGGCGGTCGTGGCGCCGCGACCGGCGTAAAACACGGGGCTGCAACCGGCGTGCGACGCGGTGTGGGAACCGGTGGCCGAGGCGCCGGCATAGGAGGTTGCACAGACGGCGACGGAGGGGATGGCGACAGTGGCCGGAGCTGAGCCGGGGGGAGTGAAGGCGGCGATGGCTGAACCGGTCGGAGATCCGGAACCGGCGGCTGAGCCGGAAGGGACGTAGGAGGCGGTGGCTTGGCCGGTTGGAGAGCCAGAACCGGCGGTCGAGGTGGAGGAAGAAGGTCCGGGCCTGCTGTGGGCTGGGACAGCACAAAACAGTTGATCTGCCTTTTCTTTTCTTTTTCTCCTATGTCCCACTCTCCTTTGTGGAGGGGGTCCGGTCCGATCCGGTGGCCATGGATGACGTACTGGCTGTACAGAGTCGGGACCCAGGATGGACCGCTCGTCCAGAGTCGGGACCCAGGATGGACCGCTTGCCTGTGTACCGGCTTGGGACATCCCTGCGCTGCTGATCCGCCTCCGCTTGGGATGGTTTCCTGATGGCTCAAGTGTGAACGGGACTCTCGCTGCTGTGTTGGATCCGCTTTGGACTGGACTCTCGCGACTGTGTTGGATCCATTATGGATTGAACTTTCACAGTATCATGTTAGACCCGCTCGACATCCATTGCTGTCGTTCTCTCCAAGGTTCTCATAGTCATCATTGTCACCGACGTCCCACTGGATCATCATTGTCACCGACGTCCCACTGGGTGTGAGTTTTCCCTGCCATTATTTGGGCCTACCGAGGATGCCGTAGTGGTTTGTGCAGCCCTTTGAGACACTAGTGATTTAGGGCTATATAAGTAAACATTGAAAACTGGCTTTTAAGTCTTCCATGAATTATGCGGTCCAGAACGTAGGCTGTGCATCTCCGTCAGGAGTTCTTGCAAGGTAACAACAGTCTGGCTCGAAGATCCTGTTACAAACTCGCATGGCTGCAGTTTTTGAGACCCCAAGATCTAGGAACCAGGAGCCGATGAACAGGTAAGATTATTTTAATTATCATCAACAGAGGAGAATGCAGTCTTGCATGAAACAGCTCCAAACATAAAGTGATCTTCGAGCACTGAGGAGTGCTCGAGACAAAGTATAAATAGGATACATGTTGATTGGCCGCAGGTGTGGGCCAGCTGCCAATCAACAGCAGGTGAGTGAACAAACAGTGCTCAGCGGAACAAGCAGGAAGTGGAAACCAAAATAAGAGCACTGATAGGAAGTGAATACAAAAACAAGGAAAACAAACAGAAATTAGGTGACAGATCGTCACATAAGCGAGCCAGTCAGTAAAAAGCTACTTTAAAGTAACAATTCTTACCAAGGTTGTGTATGTATTAGTCAGTATAATACATGTGTCCCTGAGTCGGCGCAGATGCATGAAGGTTAAATGCTTTCATAAGTGTGTGGAAAAATGGCAACCAATTCTGCCAACAGAACTCGATAAAATTTGACTGCAACATCAATGGAGTAGTCACTCTCTGCTGTGTGCTGTACGGGAGCTCACCGCCGACTGACTGTTGACCGTTTATAATTTGGTGTGCACGTGTGTGTTACATCGATCAGGAAACATTACTCACTAGAGTGGTGCTCAGCAACCCGCGGCACTCGAGCCGCATGCGGCTCCTAAGCACCGCCGTAGTGGCTCCCTGGAGCTTTTTCAAAAATGGAAAAAGATGGGGGTAAAATGTATGTTGTTTTAATATTGTTTCTTGTAAGAGGACAAACATAACACAAACCTTCCTAATTTTTAGAAAGCCCACTGTTTAATATGTCTGTGTTTATGCTTCACTGATGACAGTATTTGGCCAGCACCGTTTTTTCCTACTAATTTGGTAGTCCTTGAACTCACCGTAGTTGGTTTACATGTACAACTTTCTCCCCTAGCTGCCACAGAAAGACGTGTTTTCTGCCACTCCTTCTTTGTCTCATTTTGTCCACCAAACTTTTTATGCTGAGCGTGAATGCACAAAGGTGAAGTTTGTTGATGTGTTTGACTTACGTGGAGTGCTAATAATCCATTCTAACATACTATTTAGGCTAGCTGTGTGTACACACATCATTATGCCTCGTTTGTGGGTATATATGAGCTCATTTATTTTCCTTTACTTATGTCCTTGTGTATTTAATTTTATATTTGCATCTCTCAGGACACATTATCTGTATGTGATATTGGCTGCATTTCTGATTGTGTGTCATGTTGTTCAAGACCACGGCAAATGTGACCATGTTGTTACAGACCACAGCAAACATCACCTAGCTTGCAAAGGTCGTAATAAATCCATTGGAAGATGACAGCCTGTCCTTTCCTTTAATTTGGACACACACATCTATACCATGAATTACTTAACATAGACCCCGACTTAAACAAGTTGAAAAACTTATTCTTGTGTTACCATTTAGTGGTCAATTGTACGGAATATGTACTGTACTGTGCAATCTACTAATAAAACTCTCAATCAATCAATCAATACCTTTGGCATTTTTAAGCCAGTAATTTCCAGGGGTAATCTCAACCTCTGAAACACTTACTTAATGTGCTGCCTTCATTACAAGACTTAAATAAAGCTTTTAACTTTTTGCGGCTCCAGACAGATTTGTTTTGTGTATTTTTGGTCTAATATGGCTCTTTCAACCTGTTGGGTTGCCAACCCCTGCACTAGAAGGAACCTGCAGATGTAGATATGAAATATAAACATTATACAAACCCCGTTTCCATATGAGTTGGGAAATTGTGTTAGATGTAAATATAAACGGAATACAATGATTTGTAAATAATTTTCAACCCATATTCAGTTGAATATGCTACAAAGACAACATATTTGATGTTCAAACTGATAAACATTTTTTCTTTTGTAAATAATCATTAACTTTAGAATTTGATGCCAGCAACACGTGACAAATAAATTGGGAATGGTGGCAATAAATACTGATAAAGTTGAGAAAATGCTCATCAAACACTTATTTGGAACATCCCACAGATGTGCAGGCTCATTGGGAACAAGCGGGTGCCATGAATGGGTATAAAAACAGCTTCCCAAAAAATGCTCAGTCTTTCACAAGAAAGGATGGGGCGAGGTACACCCCTTTGTTCACAACTGCGTGAGAAAATAGTCAAACAGTTTAAGAACAACATTTCTTAAAGTACAATTGCAAGGAATTTAGGGATTTCAACATCTACGGTCCATAATATCATTAAAAGGTTCAGAGAATCTGGAGAAATCACTCCACATAAGCGGCATGGGCAGAAACCAACATTTAATGACCGTGACCTTCCATCCCTCAGACGGCACTGTAGCAAAAACCGACATCAATCTCTAAAGGATATCACCACATGGGCTCAGGAACACTTCAGAAAACCACTGTCACTAAATACAGTTTGTCGCTACATCTGTAAGTGCAAGTTAAAGCTGTACTTTGCAAAGGGAAAGCCATTTATCAACAACAACCAGAAACGCCGCCGGCTTCTCTAGGCCCGAGATCACATAAGATGGACTGTGGTCTGTGGTCTGACGAGTCCACATTTCAAATTGTTTTTGGAAATATTCGACATTGTGTCATCCGGACCAAAGGGGAAGTGAACCATCCAGACTGTTATCGACGCAAAGTTCAAAAGCCAGCATCTGTGATGGTATGGGGGTGCATTAGGGCCCAAGGCATGGGTAACTTACACATCTGTTATAGGCACCATTAATGCTGAAACATACACACAGGTTTTGGAACAACATATGCTGCCATCTCAGCGCCATCTTTTTCATGGACGCCCCTGCTTATTTCAGCAAGACAATGCCAAGCCACATTCAGCACGTGTTACAACAGCGTGGCTTCATAAAAAAAAAGTGCGATACTTTCCTGGCCCGCCTGCAGTCCAGACCTGTCTCCCATCGAAAATGTGTGGCGCATTATGAAGCGTAAAATACGACAGCGGAGACCCCGGACTGTTGAACGACTGAAGCTCTACATAAAACAAAAATGGAAAAGAATCCCACTTTCAAAGCTTCAACAATTAGTTTCCTCAGTTCCCAAACGTTTATTAAGTGTTGTTAAAAGAAAAGGTGATGTAACACAGTGGTGAACATGCCCTTTACCAACTATATGGGCATGTGTTGCAGCCATGAAATTCTAAGTTAATGATTATTTGCAAAAAAAGAGTAAAGATTATGAGTTTGAACATCAAATATCTTGTCTTTGTAGTGCATTCGATTAAATATGAGTTGAAAAGGATTAGCAAATCATTGTATTCCATTTATATTTACATCTAACACAATTTCCCAACTCATATGGAAACGGGGTTTGTAGATATGTTCTCAAGATGGTGACTGAGGCACACATTGTGTAAGTATGGTTGGCAGATTTCATTGCGCAGTATGAGTTACTTTTGTCTATGTGTAACTTCCTGGTATGGTTATTTGTAACTTCCTGGATTTTGGTAATGTATTAAAATTGTAATACCCTACCTGGTGTGTGTACACCTAAATTAAGCTACAAAACAAATTCATGACAAAACAAAGGAAATATCGTGATTTGCGGATTGATACTTAAAGGCCTACTGAAATTAGATTTTCTTATTTATACGGGGATAGCAGGTCCATTCTACGTGTCATACTTGATCATGTTGCGATATTGCCATATTTTTGCTGAAAGGATTTAGTAGAGAACATCGACGATATAGTTCGCAACTTTTGGTCGCTAATAAAAAAGCTTTGCCTGTACCGGAAGTAGCAGACGATGCGCGCGTGACGTCACTGGTTGTAGAGCTCCTCACATCCTCACATTGTTTATAATGTGAGCCTCCAGCAGCAAGAGCTATTCGGACCGAGAAAGCGACAATTTCCCCATTAATTTGAGCGAGGATGAAAGATTCGTTGATGAGGAAATTTAGAGTGCAGGACAGAAGCTCCGCTGATCGACGGTAAGAGGCGACTTATTACCACAATTTTCTCACCGAAAGGTTCCGGTTGACATGTAGTCAGGATGTATGTTTGCTTGACCGCTCTGATCCATAGTAAAGCTTCACCTCCGGGAATTTTAAACAAGGAAACACCGTGTGTTTGTGTGGCTAAAGGCTAAAAGCTTCCCACCTCCATCTTTCTACTTTGACTTCTCCATTATTAATTGAACAAATTGCAAAAAATTCAGCAACACAGATGTCCAAAATACTGTGTAATTGCGCGATAAAAAGAGACGACTTTTAGCAGTAAGTGGTGCTGGGCTAATATGTGCCCTCCCACCAATGACGTCACAAACACGCGTCATCATTTCGTGACGTTTTCAACAGGAAACTACGCGGGAAATTTTAGATTGTAATTTAGTAAACTAAACCAGCCGTATTGGCATGTGTTGCAATGTTAATATTTCATCATTGATTTATAAACTATCAGACTGCGTGGTCGGTAGTAGCGGGTTTCAGTAGGCCTTTAAAAATCGATACCGCCGATACCAGATTTTTATGTTCGAATAGCGATTCACAAATCAAAATATCGATACTTTTGATTATTTAGTTATTTGAAATAATATATCATTACCAGTAACACAGTGTAAAGTAACTCACTCATTGAGATCTTGTTTAAATAAAACACAATTTGTAGTAACTACTTTTTCTTCTGCCTCAAATGCGGGATTCCAGCAGCACACTGTGCTGTCCTCAGTCATTCAGTATGTCATTTTTTTCTTTAGGAAAATGAATGGAAATTAAAATGAGTCACTCAGTATTATATATTAGAAAGTGCATGTATCCTTTAATTCTTGGCTATTTGGAGACAGTGCAGAGTTGAATTTAAATAACATAATTCATTCAGAGCAAAATAACGCCATCATTTCTTTCCCTCGTTATTTTAAAATGTTAAAGCCTACTCAGTGGCCCAGTGGTTACAGTGTCTGTCTGGGGATCAGTATGTTGTGGGTTCAAACCCCGTCCGAGTCATACCAAAGACGTTCGGGTGGTCAAGATGCCACCCGAACGCCTCCCTAAGGGGGTGTTTCGGGTACGTTCGACCGGTAGGAGGCCACGGGGAAGACCCAGGACACGTTGGGAAGACTATGTCTCCTGGCTGGCCTGGGAACGCCTCGGGATCCCCCGGGAGGAGCTAGAGGAAGTGGCTGGGGAGAGGGAAGCCTGCTTCGGCTGCTGCCCCCGCGACCCGACCTCGGATAAGAGGAAAAAGATGGATGGATAAGTCGGTTTTCATCAATTCATTCCCCTGACAGCACGTCATTGCTCCAGCACCCCCAAACCCTGAAAGGGACAAGCGGTACAAAATAGATGAATGGAAGAAACTTCTCTATGGCTTTTGCTCCAGACTTCTTCCGTTCGTTTGATATTGTCATTACTGCCACAAGTGGTGGACAAGTTTTGTTAAAGGGGAACATTATCACCAGACCTATGTAAGTGTCAATATACACCTTTATGTTGCAGAAAAAAGACCATATATTTTTTAACCGATTTCTGAACTCTAAATGGGTGAATTTTGGCGAATTAAACGCCTTACTATTATTTGCTCTCGGAGCGATGACGTTACGTTGTGACGTCACCTAGGTAGTCAACCGCCATTTTCTCAAACACATTATAAACATCGAGTCAAATCAGCTCTGTTATTTTCCGTTTTTTCGACTGTTTTCCGTACCTTGGAGACATCATGCCTCATCGGTGTGTTGTCAGAGGGTGTAACAACACGATCAGGGACGGATTCAAGTTGATTTACGTAGAATGTGCATCGATTAGCACGGCATGCTAATCAATGCTAACATGCTATTTAGGCTAGCTGTATGTACATTTGTAGCTATATTTGCATCCAGCCTTTCCCTTCACCCACATTTCCACAATAAAGTCAACGAAATCACAAAAGTGAATGTTGTTGATGTTATTGACTTATGTGCTAATCAGACATATTTGGTCGCGGCATGACTGCCTCGGATTCAGGAGGAACAGTGTGGTTTTCGTCCTGGTCGTGGAACTGTGGACCAGCTCTATACTCTCGGCAGGGTTCTTGAGGGTGCATGGGAGTTTGCCCAACCAGTCTACATGTGCTTCGTGGACTTTGAGAAGGCATTCGACCGTGTCCCTCGGGAAGTCCTGTGGGGAGTGCTCAGAGAGTATAGGGTATCGGACTGTCTTATTGTGGCGGTCCGCTCCCTGTACGATCAGTGCCAGAGCTTGGTCCGCATTGCCGGCAGTAAGTCGAACACATTTCCAGTGAGGGTTGGACTCCGCCAAGGCTGTCCTTTGTCACCGATTCTGTTCATAACTTTTATGGACAGAATTTCTAGGCGCAGTCAAGGCGTTGAGGGGTTCCAGTTTGGTGACCGCAGGATTAGGTCTCTGCTTTTTGCAGATGATGTGGTCCTGATGGCTTCATCTGACCGGGATCTTCAGCTCTCACTGGATCGGTTCGCAGCCGAGTGTGAAGCGACCGGAATGAGAATCAGCACCTCCAAGTCCGAGTCCATGGTTCTCGCCCGGAAAAGGGTGGAATGCCATCTCCGGGTTGGGGAGGAGACCCTGCCCCAAGTGGAGGAGTTCAAGTACCTAGGAGTCTTGTTCACGAGTGAGGGAAGAGTGGATCGTGAGATCGACAGGCGGATCGGTGCGGCGTCTTCAGTAATGCGGACGTTGTACCGATCCGTTGTGGTGAAGAAGGAGCTGAGCCGGAAGGCAAAGCTCTCAATTTACCGGTCGATCTACGTTCCCATCCTCACCTATGGTCATGAGCTTTGGGTCATGACCGAAAGGATAAGATCACGGGTACAAGCGGCCGAAATGAGTTTCCTCCGCCGTGTGAAGGGGCTCTCCCTTAGAGATAGGGTGCGAAGCTCTGCCATCCGGGAGGAACTCAAGGTAAAGCCGCTGCTCCTCCACATCGAGAGGAGCCAGATGAGGTGGTTCGGGCATCTGGTCAGGATGCCACCCGAACGCCTCCCTAGGGAGGTGTTTAGGGCACGTCCAACCGGTAGGAGGCCACGGGGAAGACCCAGGACAGGTTGGGAAGACTATGTCTCCCGGCTGGCCTGGGAACGCCTCGGGATCCCCCGGAAAGAGCTAGACGAAGTGTCTGGGGAGAGGGAAGTCTGGGTTTCCCTGCTTAGGCTGTTGCCCCCGCGACCCGACCTCGAATAAGCCGAAGAAGATAGATGGATGGATGGATGGATGACTGCCAACTAATCGATGCTAACATGCTATTTAGGCTAGCTGTATGTACATTTGTAACTATATTTGCATCCAGCCTTTCCCTCCACCCAAATTTAATGCAAAACAAACACTTACCAATCGACGGATTTAAGTTGCTCCAGTGTCACAAGATGCGAAAGTCCCGATCGTTTGGTCTGCAAATTTTACCGGCGATGCTAAGGCAGACATGGCCGAATAGCGTCAATAGCTATTTGCTCAATAGCTTCAGTTTCTTCTTCAGTTTCGTTTTCGCTATCTGCCTCCATACTCCAACCATCCATTTCAATACATGCGTAATCTGTTGAATCGCTTAAGCCGCTGAAATCTGAGTCTGAATCCAAGCTAATGTCGCTATATCTTGCTGTGGTAGTCGCCTGGATAGCACGTATATCACTGGATGACGTCACCGGAAAATGGAAGGTGGCTTCACAGATAGCGAAAATCAGGCACTTTAAAGGCCTACTGAAATGAGATTTTCTTATTTAAACGGGGATAGCAGGTCCATTCTATGTGTCATACTTGATCATTTTGCAATATTGCCATATTTTTACTGAAAGGGTTTAGTAGAGAAAATCAAAGATAAAGTTCGGAACTTTCGGTGTTAAGAGAAATGCCCTGCCTCTACCGGAAGTCGCAGACGATGACATCACATGTTTGATGGCTCCTCACATCTTCACATTGTTTTTAATGGGAGCCTCCAACAAAATGTGCTATTCGGACCGAGACAACGACAATTTCCCCATTACTTTGAGCGAGGATGAAAGATTTGTGTTTGAGGATATTGATAGCGACGGACTAGAAAAAAGAAAAAAGAAAAAAACGCGATTGCATTGGGACGAATTCCGATGTTTTTAGACACATTTACTAGGTTAATTCTGGGAAATCCCTTATCTTTTTATTGTGTTGCTAGTGTTTTAGTGAGTTTAATATTACCTGATAGTCGGAAGGGTGTCTCAGGGGAGTCGACGCCAGCTATGGACGGCACAAGCTCAGCTCTTCTCCGGTAAGAACTGACTTTTTAACCACAAATTTCTCACCGAAACCTGCTGGTTGACATGTGGTCGGGATCCATGTTCTCTTGACCGCGCTGTGATCCATAGGAAAGTTTCACCTCCAGGAATTTTAAACAAGGAATCACCGTGTGTTTGTGTGGCTAAAGGCTAAAGCTTCCCAACTCCATCTTTCTACTGTGACTTCTCCAATATTAATTTGACAAATTGCAAAAGATTCAGCAACACAGATGTCCAAAAAAACTGCATAATTATGCCATTAAAGCAGACGACATTTAGCTGTGTGTGTGCGCAGCGCTCATACTTCCTAAAAACCCGTGACGTCTTGCGTACACGTCATCATTACACAACGTTTGGAAGACGAAACTTTAAAATTTAAAATTGTAATTTAGTAAACTAAAAATGCCGTGTTGGCATGTGTTGCAATGTTAATATTTCATCATTGATGTATAAACTATCAGACTGCGTGGTGGGTAGTAGTGGGTTTCAGTAGGCCTTTAAATAGTACCTGATAGTCGGAAGGGTGTCTCCACAGGTGTCTTGACGCGCAGTGTCTCAGGGGAGTCGATGGCAGCTATGGATGGCACAAGCTCAGCTTTTCTCCGGTAAGAACTGACTTTTTAACCACAATTTTCTCACCGAAACCTGCTGGTTGACCGCGCTGTGATCCATAGGAAAGTTTCACCTCCAGGAACTTTAAACAAGGAATCACCGTGTGTTTGTGTGGCTAAAGGCTAAAGCTTCCCAACTCCATCTTTCCACTGTGACTTCTCCAATATTAATTGATTCAGCAACACAGATGTCCAAAAAACTGTATAATTATGGCGTTAAAGCAGATGACTTTTAGCTGTGTGTGTGCACAGCGCTCATACTTCCTAAAACCCCGTGACGTCTTGCGTACACGTCATCATTACACGACGTTTCGAAGACGAAACTCCAGGGAAATTTAAAATTGTAATTTAGTAAACTTAAAAGACCGTATTGATATGTGTTACAATGTTAATATTTCATCATTGATATATAAACTATCAGACTGCGTGGTGGGTAGTAGTGGGTTTCAGTAGGCCTTTAAATAGTACCTGATAGTCGGAAGGGTGTCTCCACAGGTGTCTTGACGCGCAGTGTCTCAGGGGAGTCGACCGCAGCTATGGACGGCACAAGCTCAGCTTTTCTCCGGTAAGGATTGACTTTTTAACCACAATTTTCTCCCCTAAAGCTGCTGGTTAACCGCGCTCTGATCCATAGGAAAGTTTCACCTCCAGGAATTTTAAACAAGGAATCACCGTGTGTTTGTGTGGCTAAAGGCTAAAGCTTCCCAACTCCATCTTTCTACTGTGACTTCTCCAATATTAATTGAACAAATTGCAAAAGATTCAGCAACACAGATGTCCAAAAAAACTGTATAAATATGCCGTTGAAGCAGACAACATTTAGCTGTGTGTGTGCGCAGCGCTCATACTTCCTAAACACCCGTGACGTCTTGCGCAGACGTCATCATTACACAACGTTTGGAAGACGAAACTCCCGGGAAATTTAAAATTGTAATTTAGTAAACTAAAAAGGCCGTATTGGCATGTGTTGCAATGTTAATATTTCCTCATTTATATATAAACTATCAGACTGCGTGGTGGGTAGTAGTGGGTTTCAGTAGGCCTTTAAATAGTACCTGATAGTCGGAAGGGTGTCTCCACAGGTGTCTTGACGCGCAGTGTCTCAGGGGAGTCGACGGCATCTATGGACGGCACAAGCTCAACTTTTCTCCGGTAAGAACTGACTTTTTAACCACAATTTTCTCACCGAAACCTGCTGGCTGACATGTGGTAGGGATCCATGTTGGCTTGACCGCGGTCTGATCCATAGGAAAGTTTCATCTCCAGGAATCTTAAACAAGGAATCACCGTGTGTTTGTGTGGCTAAAGGCTAAAGCTTCCCAACTCCATCTTTCTACTGTGACTTCTCCAATATTAATTGAAATAATTGCAAAAGATTCAGCAACACAGATGTCCAAAAAAACTGTATAATTATGCCGTTAAAGCAGACGACATTTAGCTGTGTGTGTGCACAGCGCTCATACTTCCTAAAAAACCTGTGACCTCTTGCGTACACATCATCATTACACATCATCATTACACAACGTTTGGAAGACGAAACTCCCGGGAAATTTCAAATAGTAATTTAGTAAACTAAAAAGGCCGTATTGGCATGTGTTGCAATGTTAATATTTCATTGTTGATATATAAACTATCAGACTGCGTGGTGGGTAGTAGTGGGTTTCAGTAGGCCTTTAAAGCCTTTTTTCGGGATATTCCACGATGGGTAAAATTTTGAAAAAAAATTCGAAAAATAAAATAAGCCACTGGGAACTGATTTTTATTGGTTTTAACCCCTCTGAAATTGTGATAATGTTCCCCTTTAATACTGAGTACTAATCCAGCCCTATCGACCTTTGGCGGCCCGACAATGGTTGAGAAACACGGAACTAAAATATCAAAAGTATTTGGGTATCAATATTACAGCGTAAATATCTGGTATCGGCGCTGTCTACATTTCAGTATTGACTCGCACATCACTAAAAAGAAGGAAGCTACAGTTTGCTTTGGCCGACGTCTGCTCCCTGAGTGTTGTCCGATTCGACTAAACTTTTTTTTTCAGTTTAAAAAAATAAAGCTATCCACGCCGTTCTTAGGCTTCTTTTAGTGTGTCATACGTGTGTCCCCCCCAAAAAAGACGAGTCGTGTCGCGCCCGAGCGCCGCGTCGTGTGTTGTGTTGTGTCTCTTTAAGTGCGGCAGGCAGTGCTGTTGGTCCGCGTAGGAGCCGCGCTGCACGCCGCTGCCTCTCCGCAGCTTTGCACTGCCGTCCTTCACCTCGGACGGGGGCCGACCGAGGCTATAAGCTCATCCCGCAGACCTGTGTCAAATCCAACGCCGCGGCGGAACAGATGCCAGAGGCAGGGGGAACAAGGAGGGCGGGCTGCCTGGAGCGGACGGGTGAGCCTGCGGGGACCACATGACTTATTAGTGGCGGGCTCCCAGGGAGCTGCAAGCGGCGAGTCGCGGCACATCTGCGGCGTGTAGATTATTGAAGAGCACTCAGACTGCGCTGGAGCTCGTAACACCGAACTGGGGAAACTAAAGACAATACGGAAGAACATGTTGAGTTTTCACAAGATGTGGAGACCTGCTTCTGACTTGGGTAAGATCCTGTTTAGACGTTTTTCTCACGTCTTTTAGTTGCCTTCCTAAAGTGCTGGTAAACATCTCCATGTTTTACAAATGAGTTTTTTTTCATGTGCTGCCATTTCTTCACCTTTGTCTTGTGTTAGGGTCGGAACCGACCCATTTTAGTTTTTAAATGCACGAAAAAACCACATAAATTTATTTTTTTGCATCAAGGCTTTTTGACTTCGTCAGGGACCTCTAGTTCAACAAAACTTTTTTTTTTCCCCACTAAATCAGGGGTGTCCAAAGTGCGGCCCGCTAGTCATTTTTTAACGGTCCCTTGGCACATTTTAAAGGCCTACTGAAACCCACTACTACCCACCACGCAGTCTGATAGTTTATTTATCAATGGTGAAATATTCACATTGCAACACATGCCAATACGGCCTTTTTAGTTTACTAAATTGCAATTTTAAATTTCCCGGGAGTTTTTGCTTGAAAACGTCGTGTAATGATGACGTGGACGCTTGACGTCACGGGCTGTTAGGGAATATGAGCGCTGCGCACACACACAGCTAAAAGTCGTCTGCTTTAACGGCATAATTACTTATTATTTTGGAGATCTGTGTTGCTGAATCCTTTGCAATTTGTTCATTTATTTTGGAGAAGTCAAAGTAGAAAGATGGAGTCGGGAAGCTTTAGCCTTTAGCCACACAAACACACGGTGATTCCTTGTTTAAAATTCCTGGAGGTGAAACTTTCCTATGGATCACAGCGAACATATGGATTCAAACTGAATGTCAACCAGAAAATTGTGGTAAAAAGTCGCTTCTTACCGGATATCAGCTGAGCTTGTGCCGTCCATAGCTGCCGTCGACTCCCCTGAGATATTGGCATCAAGACACCCGTAGACACACCCCTCCGACTATCAGGTACTATTTATCTCACTAAAACACTAGCAATACAATAAAAAGATAAGGGATGTCCTAGAATTATCCTAATAAATGTGTCTAAAAACATCAGAATCCGTCCCAATGCAATCGCGTATTTTTTTAAAAACTTATTTTTTTTAAACTTTTTTTTTTTTTTTTCTAGTCCGTCGCTATCAATATCCTCAAACACGAATCTTTCGTCCTCGCTCAAATTAATGGGGAAATTGTCGTTTTCTCGGTCCGAATAGCTGTTTTTGTTGGAGGCTCCCATTAAAATCAATGTGAATATCTGAGGAGACATCAACATGGGACGTCATCGTCTGCGACTTCCGGTAGAGGCAGGGCTTTTCTCTTAGCACCGAAAGTTGCAAACTTTATCGCGGATGTTCGCTACTAAATCCTTTCAGCAAAAATATGGCAATATCGCGAAATGATCAAGAATGACACATAGAATGGAACTGCTATCCCCGTTGAAATAAGAAAACCTCATTTCAGTAGGCCTTTAAAAATACTATGGAAAAAAATTAGGAACATAAAAAGTGGTATAAAAAAGCAAACAGGTGAAATGTAACAAGAACATGTTGCAATGTTTACTCTAATAACACAAAATTGCCATGCAGGCTGTATCTTTCTTTAAAAAAAAATAGTGAATCAAAATCAATTATGAATTATTGACCAATTGAAGGCTCCAATTCCATCCATCCGTTTTCTACCGCTTATTCCCTTTGGGGTCGCGGGGGGCGCTGGTGCCTATCTCAGCTACAATCGGGCAGAAGGTGGGGTACACCTTGGAAAAGTCGCCACCTCATCACAGGGCCAACACAGATAGACAGACAACATTCACACTCACATTTACACACTAGGGCCAATTTAGTGTTGCCAATCAACCTATCCCCAGGTGCATGTCTTTGGAGGTGGGAGGAAGCCGGAGTACCCGGAGGGAACCCATGCATTCACAGGGAGGACATGCAAACTCCACACAGAAAGATCCAGAGCCTGGGATTGAACCCCAGACTACTCAGGACCTTCGTATTGTGAGGCAGACGCTCTAACCCCTCTTCCATCGTGAAGCCCAAGGCTCCAATTACGTCACATTAAATATTCCACTTTGAGATATTTTTTGGGGCAAATGTTGGATATTTTGTGTTTGCCATATAAAAAACTGAGCTGTTTTTTTTTTTTTAAAGAATGGCCTAAAACGAACAAACGAAAAACATAAACAAAAAAAAAACCTTATAATTGACGGATAGATCTGAAGTTGATCTCAAGACCATTGAGTTAAAAGTAAACAGTAAAAAAAATTATAATTTACTTTTCAACACTTCATTGAGTAGGACCCTTTTGGATCAGTGTGTTTTGTTTTTAAGTGTCATTGCACAACAAATAATAGTGAATTAAAATTAATGGTGCTATGAGTTGTTGACCTTTTCCCAGCTCCAATTATTATATAATCTCAAACATTCTACTTAAAAAATGTATTGGGTGAAAATATTGCATTTTTTTTTTGTTTTTTTCAATATTTGTGTTTTTTCAATTAAAAAACATGGTTTTCTTTGAAAAAAGAGCATACAACTTAAATATTTAAAAAACGTCATATTGACAGATAGACGTAGTGTTGATATAGAGATTTAAAACTTGAATAATACTAAATATAATAATACTGAATGAGATATTTTTAACATTTTATTTTTACCAAAACCCTTTGAGGTCCCCGGGATCAAGCCTGACTGGAGGCCTAAATTTATATTTTGTATACATATATTGTATTGGTTTTTAAAATAAATGGCCCCTGCTTGCTTTGATTATTCAGTGTGCGGCCCTCAGTGGAAAAAGTTTGGACACCCCTGCACTAAATCATAAAATGCTCTGGTTGAAATTATGAACTTTGTGTTCTTAGGGTCGGTTTCGGCCCAGTTATAAGAATAAGATTATCAAGCAATAATTAGAACCAAAACTGAACAAACTGACAGCCAGCTCCTCTCCCAATCATGTGAGCTTTAGGAGATTCTCATTCTACCTTGTTATCCAATACAAAAACAAGCAAAGGCGGTCATGTCCAGACATGTGAGGTAAATTCAGTATAAAATTATTAAAATGAAAAAAAAAAAAAAAAATGTATTTAAGAGATGTGTTCTAGTACCCCTCAGTATTAGTCAGGTAACACAACAACCTTTTTTTTTATTTATACGATTCTCTTGAGGTTCATTTTACCATTTTTTAAATTGAAATCGAGGGGTATACTGACAAAAAAGGCCCGATGGCCCACACCAAAAATATTAAAACCAATATTTTCATGGATAAGGAAGCTGAACAAGGTAACCAAGAGATGAGAAACACATTGGATGATAGATAATTGTTTTTAGTGTATTATACAGCTGATTTAAGACATGGGTCAAAACCGAACCGTTCACATAAAACAGTGGTTCTCAAATGGGGGTACGTGTACCTCTTGGGGTACTTGAAGGTAGTATGCCAAGGGGTACGTGAGATTTTTTTGAAAATATTCTAAAAATAGCAACAATTCAAAAATCCTTTATGAATATATTTATTGAATAAAACTTCAACAAAATATGAATGTAAGTTCATAAACTGTGAAAAGAAATGCTACAATGCAATATTCAGTGTTGACAGCTGGATTTTTTGTGTACATGTTCAATAAATATTGATGTTAAAGATTTTTTTTTGCGAAGAAATGTTTTGAATTAAGTTCATGAATCCAGATGGATCTCTATTACAATCCCCAAAGAGGGCACTTTAAGTTAGTGATTACGTCTATGTGTAGAAATCTTAATTTATAATTGAATCACTTGTTTATTATTAGTTTTTAGTTATTTTTATATCTTTTTTTCCAAATAGTTCAAGAAAGACCACTACAAATGAGCAATATTTTGCACTATTGTATAATTTAATAAATCAGAAACTGATGACAAAGTGCTGTATTTTACTTCTTTATCTCTTTTTTTCAACCAAAAATGCCTTGCTCAGATTAGGGGGTACTTGAATTAAAAAAAATGTTCACAGGGGGTACATCACTTAAAAAAGGTTTAGTACCACTGACATAAGAGGTGGTAACAGAAATCTAACACAAGAGGAAGGTTGAGAAAAGTCTGTATTTTAGGAGAACTTCAAGAAATGAACTTGTCTCTTACATGGACATAACTTTTGTTTATCTTACCCTCCATCCATTTCCTACTGCTTGTCCCTTTCAGGGGTCACCATTACTTATTCTCACTGTATGTCCATGTTGGGTTGGGGCTTGGATGATGCTCAACAATCCTTTACTCCCAAGTATGAAGGAGCTGACATTCATATGAGCCTTCCTTCTAATTTTTAACCAAAAGCACCAGCAATTTGGATGCAGAACGCAACCCAAACTGAACCCCATTCTCTTTCATGTGTTTATTTGCTTTAGCGGATTAGTTATCACATTAAATATTGATATTGTCTCTCTGTTTACTGTACAACAAATGCCTAGTGGAAACACAACATTACGTTCGCCTGCACAATTTGAATCAGTGACTTTACAGAGATTTTGATTAACACTAGGGCTGCAGCTATCGATTATTTTAATATCTGAGTAATGTATAAATGGTAATTGGGTTATACTTGCATAGCACTTTTCTACCTTCAAGGTACTCAAAGCGCTTTGCCACTATTTCCACATTCACCCTTTCACACACACATTCACACACTGATGGCGGGAGCTGCCATGCAAGGCCCTAACCACGACCCATCAGGAGCAAGAATGAAGTGTCTTGCTCAAGGGCACAACGGACATGACGAAGTTGGATGAAGGTGGGGATTGAACCAGGAACCCTCAGGTTACTGGCACAGCCACTCTCCCAACCGCGCATTCTATGTACTAGTTTCTTCAATTAATCGAGTAATTAGTAAAACACATTATAACTTCAATGCGTATTTTAAGTAAAACAGTTGAAATAAACAATAGCATCGGTCGTGCAGAAACAATGTTAACAATATATGTTAACATTGTTAACATATGTAAAGTTCCGGGCACTATAGATCAAACACACTTTATTGAATCAATGTATATTTTAGGTGAAGTAGTTAAGACAAACTATCGCAGCAGCTGTGCGGAAAATTAGTCCGCGTATTTAAAGTTCCGAGCACTCCATACGATCTAGATTTGATGCATTTTTTTGTTTGTCTATAAACAATAAATCAAAGAAACAGAATATAAATTGAAGCAAAATAATATAAATCAGAGATTTTTTAATACAACCTCAATGCGTATTTTAAGTAAGATAGTTGAAATAAACAATAGCATCTGCCATGCGGAAACAACGTCCTCTAATTTAAAGTTCAGGGCACTTTGCGTTCCAGATTTGATACATTTTTGTTAGTTACACTTATTAAAGGATTAATTGAAGCAAATAATATAAATCGAAGCAAGACAATATAAACCTGAGCTTTTTTTATTTTCATTTAATCAATTAATCAATGCTGCCCCAAATCAAGTGAGCTATTGATTAGGTTGTTAAAATAACTAAGTAATCAGAAAAAACACACTTTATTGCCTCAATGTGTATTTTAGGTGAAATAGTTAAGAGAAACTATTGCAGAAGCTGTGCGGAAAATCAATTTAAGTTCCGAGCACTTCATGCGATCTCGATTTGATGAGTTTTTTTTATTAGTCAATAAACAATAAATCGATGCAACAGAATATAAATTTAAGCAAAATAATATAAATCAAAGCTTTTTTAATCAAACTAATTGATTAATAATTGTAGCCCATAATTGTGTAATATATCCATTAGTTTGTTCGATTAATCCAGTAATTGGTAAAACACTTTATAACCTCAATGCGTATTTTAAGTAAGATAGTTGAAATAAATAATAGCACCGGCCATGCAGAAACAATGTCCGCGTATTTAAATTTCAGGGCACTTTGCGTTCCAAATCTGATATATTTTTCTTAGTTACACTAATTAAAGGATTAATTGAAGCGATACAAAGTAAGAGAATATTATAAACCTGAGCTATCGATCAGGTTGTTAGATTAATTGAGTAATCGGATAAAACACACTTTGTTGCCTCAATATGTATTTTAGGTGAAATATCCTGCCTTCCGCCCATGTGCAGCTGAGATAGGCTCCAGCAACTCTGAATGGGACACACGGTAGAAAATGGATGGATGGATGGATAGTTAAGATAAACTATTGCAGCAGCCTTGTGGAAAATATGTCCGCGTATTTAAAGTTCAGAGCACTCCATACGGTCTAGATTTGATACGTTTTTTTATTAGTTACACTCAATAAACAATAAATCGAAGCAACAGAATATATAATGAAGCAAGAAAATATAAATCAAATTTTTTTTTAATCAAATGAATTAATAATTGTCGCCCATAATTGAGTAATCTATCCATTCGTTTGTTCGATTAATCCAGTAATCGGGTAAAACACACTTTGTAGCCTCTGTGTATTTGAGGGTAAATAGTTGGAATAAATAAATGACTTTTCTGCTTGCCATGAGCTTTAATCTTTTTAGGTCAAATAAATGCACATCATCCACATTGACATTTCATTTTTAACATGTGTGCACAAATACAATTTAGAAAAACACCCAGATCACGTCCCCCACACACTTGCTCATGTGTGCTCTTTAGCAAAAGCAGCCGAGTGGAAAATATGTCAGCGTATTTAAAGTTCTTGGAACTCAACGCAGTATGGATTTGTTATATTTATATCAGTTACACTTGAACGTGAGGGGGAAATGGTCGATTTTTAGGTGCATCGCAATTCGGACATGAACGATTATAAAATCGATTAGTATCAATAATTAATAACCAATTTATTTACTGTATATAAAGTCCAGCAGGCAGTTCTAATGTTTGGCTAACTGCAGCGAGCCACCTCACAGAGACATCCCATCAGCTCCCTTATTATAAAGCACGTATGTTCTAGTTGTACACACCTTTCTATTAATTTAATTCATGTAATGGGAATTAATTTAACTGTTCCTTATTACAAATACATTTTTTTTAAAAGTTGCAAGTGATAAACGCTTATTTAATGAAACGAAAATAAATGTAAAACTGCAGCACTTGACATAACTTAAAGATTCATCAATAATTGATTGAATCGTAGCTCCTGAATCGTAATCGAACCACCTCTAGTTACACTCTTTAAGCGATTAATCGAAGCAATAGAATATAAATCAAAGCTTTTTTCAAAATGTGTTATCTCATTCTTTTTAATAAATGCACATCTTCAACGTTGAAATGTATTTATTAACATGTGTGCATTAATAAATATTAGAGAAAAAACTCACCTCTCATGTGCGCTCTATGGCAACGGGCATGCGCAGTCTTAAAGGCTTACTGAAATGAGATTTTCTTATTCAAACGAGGATAGCAGGTCCATTCTATATTTCATACTTGATCGTTTCGCGATATTGCCAATTTTTTTCTGAAAGGATTTAGTAGAGAACATCGACGATAAAGTTCACAACTTTTGGTCGCTAATAAAAAAGCCTTGCCTGCACCGGAAGTAGCAGACGATGTGCGTGTGACGTCATTAGGGTGATTCATGGATTGAGGAAAGTTAGAGTGAAGCACCAAAAAAGAAAAAAAAAAAAGGCGACGCTTCAGGCGGCGGCAGTGGGAGAGTTTCAGATGTAATTAAACACATTTACTCAGACAATTCTGGAAAATCCCTTATCTGCTTGTGTTAATAGTATTTTAGTGAGATTATAGTCATACCTGAAAGTCGGATGACTGCGGTGAACGCCAGTGTCTCAGAGAAGCCGAGGAGCCAAGATCACAGCTGCCTTTTTGAGCTGCAGGATGAGGTCCCGTAATCCACTCAAGTCTTCGGTAAGAGTCGACTTAATATCACAATTTTCCCATCCAAAAACTTGCTGGTTGACGTAGAGAAACATGTTTGCTTGACCGCTCTGTGTTAAAGTTTCACAACAAACAAACACCGGCTGTGTTTCGGTGCTAAAGGCAGCTGCAATCCACCGCTTTCCACCAACAGCATTCTTTTTTGACGTCTCCATTATTAATTGAACAAACTGCAAAAGATTCAGCAACACAGATGTCCAAAATACTGTGTAATTGCGCGATGAAAAGAGACGACTTTTAGCCATAAATGGTGCTGGGCTAATATGTCCCCTCCAACCAATAACGTCACAAACACGCGTCATCATATGTGTCATCATTCTGCGATGTTTTCAACAGGAAACTCAGCGGGAAATTTAAAATTGTAATTTAGTAAACTAAAAAGGCCGTATTGGCATGTGTTGCAATGTTAAGATTTCATCATTGATATATAAACTATCAGACTGCGTGGTCGGTAGTAGTGGGTTTCAGTAGGCCTTTAAGTCTGCGTATTTACAGTTCCGGGCACTCCATGTGGTCTGGATTTAAAAGTTTTTTTTTCGTTACACTTATTACATGATTACTCAAAGAAAAAAAATATAAATCTAAGCTTTTTTTCTAAACGATACATCGCAGCGTGAATTGGCACTGTCAGTAAGATAATAATTATTCATATTGTATGTATTATTCCCATTGCATTTCGCATAATACCGAGAGGCATTACTCCTATTTTGAGTAGAAAATATGATCAAACATAAGAAACAGCTCTCGGTATCATGCAGTTTCGACACCACAAAAATAAACATGATGTTCTCTGACAGTGTCACTCAAAATTCCACTTGTGTTGTGTTGGTAAAGAGAGACTTTGTGATACAGATCGGTAGATTGTGCAGGTGTACATAGTGAAGGGTGCTTAAGGTGTGCGCCGTATTCATTTAACAACTTTTCCAAGATGTATATTTTAGTCTTCGACTCTATATATCTGACAACTGTTCATTTGTATGCTTTGAAATGTCGACGCCACACAGAATCCTGTTAATGATTTTAATGAGTGAACGTCTGCACATTCAGCAGAATGCACCACATCTCCCCTTCATTGTTTGTGATGGCCTCAGTACACTGTAGATCACCGTATCGAACCATGTCCTCAGCACTATGTGCAAAATGCAAGAAAAAAGGTTACGGCGGTTTAAAAAAAAAAAAAAAAGATTGAATAGGTCACAAAATGAGTTGATGCATTGGCAATTAATTGGTCATGCTGCTTCTCTTCCAGCACTGGAGATGCCAGTAAATAAGAAGCATAGAGCACGACAGAGCCCTAGTTATACCGGCGGGGACACAGAGCCCAGTTCATCACTTCAGCATCCAGGCCGAGCAGAATTGATCAATAGCAGGAGTGTCAGTGTTTAACAGAAATTATCGCTCCCCTCCCTGTTGCTCTGTGCTGTAACACCCTGCTAATGGAACTTTGAATCCCATTATAGCACTATGGAGGTGCACAAATATGTGGGCACTCATTAGAAAAAATAAAATCACCTGCTGGCAGGGGCTATGACTCCCTGCTTGCTCCGTTCTCCCAGAGGCAGAGGGGAACAAGCGTCAGAGAAATATGCCAACTAATGCGATTCATATTTGTGCGCTCAAGAATGAGAGCGCGCTGTTCCCACTGCTGCTGTGAATAATCACGGTCAGAGTAACAGCATTTTGCGCCACCAGAAGCATCGCTCTTCGCTATCGCAGGCAAAAGCGGAGCTTCAGCCTCTACAATCATACGGCACATTTGGTGTTAAATTTGAGGGGAGTTCAAGCTTGGCTTCTGCTGGGGGAACCGCACTCGTCGCAGACCTGATGCCTCGTATAGCGACAGGGTGGCTGGCAGCATAGTTTGAAGGCTTTGAATTCCTCCAGAGCTTATCTTTTCATTCCCTCGGCGACCTCTCAGGGACGTGCCGTGGATCATATCCAGTGGCCGCGGGCTTTGAAGATGGCCGCAGGAACCGATAGGACTTGGTTTCTTATGGTTGCCATTACAGAGACACGATAGATGTGGTGTGTAAGTTGTTTGTCTGCCGGTCAGTGGATCCTGGTTAACTGCCATCAAGAAAGGATGTCAAGATCCTCATTAGAGCTCCTACGGAAATAGCCTGGCATTAAATACTCCACTCTAACAGGCAGTGACGTGTGGAACCTCTCAGGCTCTTGATAATGTCAGACGTGCAAGAAGTAGAATAGCACATTAGTCAGCCGAATTTTAAACATTTTACTGTAACCTGTTTTCCTCGAAAGGAAATTAGATTTTTAGAAGGAGTATAATCTTTCAAGCACAGTTATCTCTGCACTGATCCAAGGACAGGGTCAATCTTGCTGCATGCACATCTCAGACAGATTTTCAGCTTATAGTAGGATTATGCTGAACACTAGACCTTTTTTTCTAGAAGACACATCAAGATAATCACTGCCTAGACAGGTGGTAAAGGGAAATACCAAGTGTTGTGTAGAAAGACAATGAGCTTAGAGTTGCAGTACTGTCAGGTATAATACATAAACTGGGGTGGAATGTGGGTATGTTTCTTAGAAAATCAGAAACCAGAATATATGGCATATACTGACTGTACTGTATGTCCTTCTAGGTTGTATTCAGACACATGACTAATTGAGTACGTAAGGGGCCTAGATCTTACCACTAAAAGCAGATACGAGCAAACAATCAAACTATGCAACGAAATAGAAACCTATACGTTATATAAAAAAAAAGCTTTGTTGAGTGATGTCAAGGATTGTTCATTGGTCGCGTTCCCAGACATATCGAACTATCTGGTGCTTCAGACATTATTCTACACGACAAAACAGATGAAAACTTGGAAAAGCACAGAAGTCCACAACTTCTTTATGTGT
Organism: Nerophis ophidion; assembly: GCF_033978795.1. NCBI lineage: Eukaryota > Metazoa > Chordata > Actinopteri > Syngnathiformes > Syngnathidae > Nerophis > Nerophis ophidion. Next base: position 55,699,201 of record NC_084617.1, on the reverse strand, counting down.
GTGAGAGTAAAGGAAATTGGTATCAGGACTCTCCTGGTTAAATCATGCATTGTTTTTGCTCAGTTAAAGGCCTACTGAAACCCACTACTACCCACCACGCAGTCTGATAGTTTATATATCAATGATGAAATATTAACCTTGCAACACATGCCAATATGGCCTTTTTAGTTTACTAAATTGCAATTTTTAATTTCCCGGGACTTTTTTCTTGAAAACGTCGCGTAATGATGACGTGTACGCGTGACGTCAAGGGCTGTTATGAATATGAGCGCTGCGCACACACACAGCTAAAAGTCATCTGCTTTAACGGCATAATTACACAGTATTTTGGACATCTGTATTGCTGAATATTTTGCAATTTGTTCAATAATAATGGAGAAGTCAAAGTAGAGAGACGGAGTTGGGAAGCTTTAGCCTTTAGCCACACAAACACACGGTGATTCCTTGTTTAAAATTCACAGAGGTGAAACTTTAGTATGGATCACAGCGGACATGGATCCTGACTACATGTCAACCAGCAGGTTTCGGTGACAAAATTGTGGTTAAAAAGTCGCCTCTTACCGGATATCAGCTGAGCTTGTGCCGTCCATACAGCTGCCGTCGACTTCCCTGAGACACTGCGCGTCAACACCCGGCCGTGGACCTACACTTCCGACTATCAGGTACAGTTAAACTCACTAAAACACTAGCAACACAATAGAAAGATAAGGGATTTCCCATAATTATCCTAGTAAATGTCTCTAAAAACATATGAATCCGTCTCAATGTAACGCGATTGCAATCGTGTTTTTTTTTTTACTTATTTTTTTTTTCTAGTCCGTCGCTATCAATATCCTCAAACACGAATCTTTCATCCTCGCTCAAATTAATGGGGAAATTGTCGTTTTCTCGATCTGAATAGCTGTTTTTGTTGGAGGCTCCCATTAAAATCAATGTGACTATATGAGGAACCCTCAACATGTGACGTCATCGTCTGCGACTTCCGGTAGAGGCAGGGCTTTTCTCCAGTTGCATACTTTATCGTGGATGTTCTTTACTAAATCCTTTCAGCAAAAATATGGCAATATCGCAAAATGATCAAGTATGACACATACAATGGACCTGCTATCCCCGCTTAAGTAAGAACATCTCATTTCAGTAGGCTTTTAAAGTTGCTTCTCATGATTAAACTTTGCGTTTCCAACCTTGTAAATGCAAATTGTCTTATTGTTGTTGCTGTACACGCCATTTACAAGTAGAGTGTTTTTTCCACAGCTTAATCAAAATATAACTATTAGGGCTGTCAAAGTTAACGCAATAATAATGCGTTACGTATACATTTCAATAACGGCACACATTTCTTCAATGGCCGATTAATGTACAGCTGTCCATTTTGATCCTCGGGTAGTGTTGTAGCGGGGGAAACTTGGCTGTAGTTCACTTGCTATTCATCAGCCACAAGCGAGCAGAATTGGACAAAGGAAAGGCTACCTTATGGAAATATCAGCTTCAAAGCCATGGCAAGTTGTTCTCCCGACAAGAAAGGACTCTTTCTCGCTGTCAGAAGAGGCAACGTCCCTGCAGCAAACGCCTGCTGCGTGCGTAGTTCAGGTGGGTGGTGCTTCAGTTCCGTGTTCAGAATGCGATTAAGGTGCAGTGATAGCATAACATTTAGATTATTACTGTGACTGATTTAGTAAGTAAGAGGACATGAAAGTTCAACAGAAATGAAAGATGGTCGGCCGGAAGTCGAAAGGAGACTATTGCAAACAGTCAAAACATGTGAAAACACTTTCAAAAACCAATCATATACTTTTCCGGCTTCAAAATAAAAGCACTACGCTATACATGCAAATTAATTGCATTTACAAAATAAAATTATTTTACATTATGAACCTGTTTGGTCACCAGGGGTAGGCACCGGATCATGTACTTTTTTGGCATCGACCGAAACCAGCCGGTACGACCAGACACGGATTTACCTAAGATACAGCGGTGCCATGTTTCTGTGCCTGGGCTGTGCGTGACGTCACGTCAGTCTGAATCAGCACTTGTGAGTGGCGAGTACTTGCTAGCACTTGAGAAGAAAACAGGTGATTTTAAAGCCGGCATGCTCTTAGTAATCTTGCAACCCATCAAGGTTTCATGACAAAAACCCAACCAAAATGTGGGATCTACCAAGGATGTCGTTGTGGTTTGTGTTGTGGTTTGTACAGCCCTTTGAGACACTAGTGATTTAGGGCTATATAAATAATCGTTGATTGATTGATTGATGCCAAATAGAAAATGCTCTGAAGTGTGGCGCGTCTTTTCCAAATGCAATGCCGATGCAGATCACGCTTGCTGCAGTATTTTTGACGTAAAAATCAAGGCAAGTGGCGGGAATACTACCAATCTGAGGAAGCACCTGGTTAAACCAAGGATTTTTCTCATGGCTGAAGACTGCAGCCAAGTTCTATGTACGACTGCAACTCCTGAATTTGGCACCTTTTGCAACTCAGCTGCAGTCAACAACATGGGGGAAGAAATGGCGTTAAATGGTGTTTGGTGACAATAACAGCGACATCATTATCCTCTAAGTCTGTTCCAGGTAAAACGCCTACTCAATAGAAATAAATTAGCTTTACATTTTACCTATCAGTAGTTATCATAATCCGCTCGGTTCCTCTTACAGTACTTTGTGATGGTAATGTAAAGTTTTTGCTTCACTTTAATTTTTAGTTTAATACTTTTGCAAAATAAATCTGGCTGGCTGAAATTTTGTGTCAATAATTTTATAACAAGTTCTTGTTGAGTCCTCAATTACAAAATGATTAGCAGACTTAATATTTCATTTGATTATTTAATAGAGAAGGTTAAAACATTTCCATGCAGCAACAGAATAACAGAAACATTTCAGGTAGAAATATCCGAGATTACAGCTGGGATAGGCTACAGCCCCTTGTGAACCCAAAAGGGACAAGCGGTAGAAATTGGATGGGTGGATATTACAAAAACATCTTTGACAATGAAAGCATTACCATAACAATCAACAATTTGTGTTATCTATGCATGAAACTGTTATCTAAACATGGAAGTGTAGCTCCTACTCTGAATGCAAGTGCTCCTAAAGCAGGAATATAAATTTTGTATTTCTACAAAATACAAAATCTGGCAAGACACCAACACACAGTAGGGTTTTTTTTTTAATTGTCATTAAATCATGTTTGTTCTTTTTGTTTAGAAATGTTTAAAAAATGATTTAAAAAAAAATTATTTATAGCAAATTAATTTGTTCGTTCATGGTGTTAAAACTCGAACATTATTTGTTTAGGATACAATTATTATTGAGGAAAATTTACATGTATATCTGCGATTAAATCATGCTTAAGTATGAGTTAACTATGAACAATGCGATTAATTTGTGTATATGCTGAAAGCTTCATTTAGGATTGCTGCCTTTGGTGAAACTTAACTCTTTTAGGTTTTGCTCACATTTTTTTTCTTTTATTTTGACTTGCCGAGTTGGTGCTTTAGGCAACACTTGTAGCGAATATGCCTTTGAAACAAAATGAAATACAAATAATATCAAGATATCACCTAAATGGAAAATTGAAAGCTTGTGCTTTCTTCAACACTGCTCCCATAGAGTGGAGTGCTTACCACCATTCGCCTTTGAAACAAAATGAAATACAAATAATATCAAGATATCACTTAAATGTAAAATTGCAAGCGTGTGCGTTCTTCAACACTGCTCCCATAGAGTGGAGTGCTTACCACCATCCTCGTCTGCTTTCGTAAAATCTTGACATCTTTTGCCTTTCTTGATTACCTTTTGAGGAACTCTGAAAAAACTTTTATCCTTTTTCCAATTTGAACGGTTCCAACAGCCTAAAACAATGCAAGTATAGGGCATTTTTCCTCAAGAAATGCAAAATGCCCCCCAGAACACTATGACAACAGACGCTCACTGACCCACCTCTTTGAAAAATTTTAATAATCCCCGAGGGGAAATTAACATTTTCAGCACAATCCCGTTCAAGAGCAGACAGACATTACAGGGAGACAGAACAGGATCGCTGACGGGTCTGCCAACTTCCGGCGCCTCTTACAAAAAAATGTGAGGAACAGGTAAACACACAGCCACAAAAGTAAAACAACAACAACAACAAAAACATATACACTGTGGTGGCCTCTGCGGTGTTCCACGCCATCGTCTGCTGGGGTGGGGTGAGCATGGCCAGAGACAGGAGCAGACCCAACAGCGCAACCAACTCCACCTTCGGCCGCCCACCAACTCTCGGTCAGTGTCCAGTCCGCATGGATGACCGAGGATACGTCCAAAGAACCCGAGGTGTCCGATACCTGCTCATTCAGCCAAGACACTGTGAAGCTTGTCCGTCCCGGGGCTCAGTGCTAGCTCCGCAGCCCTGTCTCTTCATCTGCATCTCTTCCAGTCTCTCCAAACTGATTCTGGTGTGGCAGAGACCCAGCAGCTGGTATCCTTGGCCAAAAGGCTCCCGGGAGGCAGATCCAAAAATTCACAAAACACACAGCGGAAGTCACAAAAGTGTCACCGCTTGTCACACAGTTCCCAAAAGTCCCGAACCAAAAGGCAAAAAAAAATAACACATGAAAACAAGAGTGAAACATCAGGAACACAAAAGGATGACAAAAGAGCAAAGAGATCCTGCTAACAGCAGCCACTACAGCGACGCCATCGTGGATAAAGTTACACATATTTAATAAGTCGGACATAATGTCAATTGAATACAACCTATCCCAGTGTTTCTTGAAGCAATTTAGGAAAATTGGTTAGAAATTCTCCGGGAATTCAATCGATTGCAACTGGACGTTTCAGTTTGTCTTAGAATACGTTTCATCTTTCATCCAAGTACGCTTCAGTAGTTCACTCTCATAGACTTCGATTGGTCAAATCTAGTCGTAGACTTGAATTAGTCAGCTCTTGACTATATCTGACAAATCAACGTCTTAAGACTAGGTGTAAAGCCTACTTGGATGAGAGGCAAAATGACTTCTAAGACAAACCGAACAGTCTGGTTGTGATCGATTGAAAGTCCTGAAAATCCAACGACTTGGATGAACAAGAACGTACTTAGACACAATGGAGGGAACTCTTGACAGAAACCAGCAGAAGTGTTGTCAGTCCTGAGTGGTTTGTGATCAGAGCCACATCAGCTGGAAAGTTCAGTTAGATCCACACAGACCTCTGCTATGGTAGCGCTTTAGTCGGTTCAATACAATACAGGAGACGCCCCTCGCCACTAGCACTGATTTTCTTAATTTTTTTCTGAAGCATATTCTACGTATTTTGGGTCTATATTAACCATGTTCAAGCACAACATGGCTAAAAAAAACTAAAATATGTTATGGGACTGGTCACCATGACATCATCGAGTGATTTGCATAATTTGCTGTGATTTGATTTTCTTTAAAAAAAGGCAAACCATTGTATACATACATTTAAAACAAATGTTAGTGTTAATTAGTATTAACATTTTTTTTAATCGTTTTTGCCATATTTTTAATTGTTGCTGCTTTTTGTACACTGTACTTTGTTGAGACTTTTTTAAGTGTTTACATACTTTTATTGACCTTTTTTTAAGAAAAAATTAAAACAACTAGTAACAAATTTAGCATCTTTTTCTGGTGGTATTGTAAAATGTACTTGTGTTTAGAGACTCTTAACTTCTGTTCCTCGATGTCGCTGACGAAAAAAGAGGGCTGCAGCAAGCTTGACGTCACACTTGCTTCGCGCTGTTGCGCAAGTTGAACTTTTTCTTCTTTAAAAGCCGCCACAGTCCTCTCAATATTGGCACATTGTGTAGATGGCTGTGTGCAGGTATATCTGCAATATATATGAAAATGACATCCAAGTCACAGACATGCCGACAATGCTCCAGACAGTCACCATGGTGTGCGTTTTGTTTACATCTGGTTTCGGTAGCACAATTTTGGATGATCAAAGTCTTTTTTTTGTGGTCCAGTTTTTGGTACATCACTTGTCAATAGTGTGCCAATAATAAGTTATATGTATCAATTCATAATGTGACGACCAGTAACGTTAATGTTTTATCGTCGTGCGGTTTGGATTTGATGTCAGTTTTTGTTACATTTGCCAACACACCGTCCATGCCTGAAAGGCGATTGGTTCAGGGGGCAGCAATATATTATAATACTTTAATTTGTTTTCATGTAAAAAAACAACCTTATATTCAAGGTGTGGTGGTAATGAAAATTACATTAACGGGAAGAAACCCCGCTTCTATATCTCCTAGAGAAGTTGATAGATATTATATTTCGTTTTGAAGTGAAGTAAATTATATTTATAAAGTGCTTTTCTCTAGTGACTCAAAGTGCCTTTACATAGTGAAACCCAATATTCAAGTTATATTTAAACCAGTGTGGGTGGCATTGGGAGCAGGTGTGTAAAGTGTCTTGCCCAAAGACACAACGGCAGTGACTAGGATGGCGGAAGCGGGGATCGAACCTGGAACCCTCAAGTTGCTGGCACTGCCTCTCTACGAACCGAGCTATGTTGCTGCATGTCAACATGACGAAACGCCACTTGTTGGACCATGTGATGCTACAAATGTGAAGATAAATGAGTGTCTCCATTGTGGCAGGCGGTGTAGACGCACAACCCTCATTTAAAAAGGGCGATCTGCACCACTTTTGCCCTTATCAATTTTACACGCAGTCTTAGTAGATCACTCACAATACGGCCATTCATTGTACACACGATATTGTCGTGGGATCTCCTGGCTGACAGATCTTCGTGAGCCCAGTAGACAGTTTGAATGGGGTCTTTTTATTTGGCATAAATACCCGGGGGTGGCTTGCTTTCCACCTATGTTTGTCTTTACGTGCGTGTCTCTCCCTGGCTCCAACTCCAATAATTTGTCTCGTTCCGGCAGCTGCTACTAAAGGCAACAGGTGATTAGATAACAAAGCCCAGCCGGGCTAACTACCCACCTGCTGCTGTCTTTGAGGCCGGTCATTGCACACCCTGCTCCGCGGCAGGCCCGCAGCCCAGCCGGGCAATCTGCTCACCTGCTGCTCTCTTCAAGGCCGGTCCTTGCACACCCACTCCGCGTCAGGCCCGCAGGCCACGCCCCCCTCCACAATTATATTTTGCACACGCTATTTAACATGTCTTATTTAGATTTTAGTAGATCAGGCCTTCAGAGGACAAAGTTTGTTGTGCCACTCGATTAAATGAGCTTCATTACTCTTCTACTGTATGGGGTTTTAAAAACATTGTGGATGTGACTAGACAAGCAATTGCTATGCGCACATACGAGGGACAGGGGCGAGCAGTTTCTGTTCTGTGGCATTTTCACAGCTGGGTGGGTGTGCAGATTATAACAAACAAAGAACATGGTTGTCTGTTGGTGTAACTTGTCAGAACGCAAAGAAACAATACAAAAAAAACCTGTTGAATTGGCCCTCGTCTGTGAATGTGAGTGTGAATGTGAGTGTGAATAGTGTACATCTCAGCTGCTCGAATGCAGCTGAGATAGGCTCCAGCACCCCCCGCGACCCCGAAAGGGACAAGCGGTAGACAATGGATGGATGGATGGATTGTGAAGTATCCCATACTATAAATTATTACATTCGGTACAATTTACAACAGCTCACCAAGTTTAATATTAAATGGACATTTACAATAAAAAACTCAAGAAAAAGATCTCTCCTGAATATGCAAAAACACTCACAGAACCCTTTATTTGCTGATAAAAACTAGTGTTAATTAACCAATGTCTAACAGAAAAGAAGAGAAATGTAAAGTTACCGTATTTTTCGGAGCATAAGTCGCTCCGGAGTATAAGTCGCACCTGACCAAAATGCATAATAAAGAAGGAATTTTTTTTTTTTTTTTCCCATAACTTAAGTTGATTTATTTTGGAAAACCTTGTTACATTGTTTAATGCATCCAGCGGGGAATCACAACAAAATTAGGCATAATAATGTGTTAATTCCACGACTGTATATATCGGTATCGGTTGATATCGGTAATTAAGAGTTGGATAATATCGGATATTGGCCAAGAATCCATTATCGGACATCTCTAGTTAATACATGTGATCAGTATCAGTTGATCTCACTCATGGACGGTCGTATCGGCAGCGGGAGGCACCCCTATTCCAAAGTACCGTATTTTTCGGAGTATAAGTCGCACCTGCCGAAAATGCATAATAAGGAGGGAAAAAAACATATATAAGTCGCATTTTTGGGGAACATTTATTTGATCAAACCCAACACCAAGAATAGACATTTGAAAGGCAATTTAAATTGACGATAGGTTAAATGACGCATAAATAACCAACTGAAAAGGTGCCTGGTATGTTAACGTAACATATTATGGTAAGAGTCATTCAAATAACTATATCATAGCTCTCTGAGCTGCCACCTTATCGTGGTAGAGGAGTTTGCGTGTCCCAATGATCCTAGGAGCTATGTTGTCCGGGGGCTTTATGCCCCCTGGTAGGGTCTCCCAAGGCAAACAGGTTGTAGGTGAGGGATCAGACAAAGAGCAGCTCGAAGACCGTTATGAAGAAGAAAAAGCATGGACCCAGATTTTCCTCGCCCGGACGCGGGTCACCGGGGCCCCCCTCTGGAGCCAGGCCCGGAGGTGGGGCACGATGGCGAGCGCCTGGTGGCCGGGCCTGTTCCCATGGGGCTTTCTACCGATCACCACCTGGTGGTGAGTTGGCTGCGATGGTGGGGGAGGATGCCGGACAGACCTGGGAGGCCCAAACGCATTGTGAGGGTCTGCTGGGAACGTCTGGCAGAGTCTCCTGTCAGAGAAAGTTTCAATTCCCACCTCCGGAAGAACTTCGAACATGTCACGAGGGAGGTGCTGGACATTGAGTCCGAGTGGACCATGTTCCGCACCTCTATTGTAGAGGCGGCCGATTGGAGCTGTGGCCGCAAGGTAGTTGGTGCCTGTTGGGGCAGTAATCTTAGAACCTGTTGGTGGTGAGGGATGCCGTCAAGCTGAAGAAGGAGTCCTATCGAGTTCTTTTGGCTCATAGGACTCCGGAGGCAGTGGACAGGTACCGACGGGTCAGGCGGTGTGCAGCTTCAGCGGTCGCGGAGGCAAAAACTCGGACATGGGAGGAGTTCGGGGAAGCCATTGAAAACGACTTCCGGACGGCTTCGAAGCGATTCTGGACCACCATCCGCAGCCTCAGGAAGGGGAAGCAGTGCACCATCAACACCATGTATGGTGCGGATGGTGTTCTGCTGACCTCAACTGCGGATGTTGTGGATAGGTGGAAGGAATACTTCGAAGACCTCCTCAATCCCACCAACACGTCTTCCTATGAGGAAGCAGTGCCTGGGGAATCTGTGGTGGACTCTCCTATTTCTGGGGCTGAGGTCGCTGAGGTAGTTAAAAAGCTCCTCGGTGGCAAGGCCCCAGGGGTGGATGAGATCCGCCTGGAGTTCCTTAAGGCTCTGGATGCTGTAGGGCTGTCTTGGTTGACAAGACTCTGCAGCGTCGCGTGGACATCGGGGGCGGTACCTCTGGATTGGCAGACCGGGGTGGTGGTTCCTCTCTTTAAGAAGGGGGGTGTGTTCCAACTATCGTGGGATCACACTCCTCAGCCTTCCCGGTAAGGTTTATTCAGGTGTACTGGAGAGGAGGCTACGCCGGATAGTCGAACCTCGGATTCAGGAGGAACAGTGTGGTTTTCGTCCTGGTCGTGGAACTGTGGACCAGCTCTATACTCTCGGCAGGGTTCTTGAGGGTGCATGGGAGTTTGCCCAACCAGTCTACATGTGCTTTGTGGACTTGGAGAAGGCATTCGACCGTGTCCCTCGGGAAGTCCTGTGGGGAGTGCTCAGAGAGTATGGGGTATCGAACTGTCTTATTGTGGCGGTCCGCTCCCTGTACGATCAGTGCCAGAGCTTGGTCCGCATTGCCGGGAGTAAGTCGAACAAATTTCCAGTGAGGGTTGGACTCCACCAAGGCTGTCCTTTGTCAGCGATTCTGTTCATAACTTTTATGGACAGAATTTCTAGGCGTTGAGGGGTTCCGGTTTGGTGACCGCGGGATTAGGTCTCTGCTTTTTGCAGATGATGTGGTCCTGATGGCTCCATCTGACCGGGATCTTCAGCTCTCGCTGGATCGGTTCGCAGCCGAGTGTGAAGCGACAGGAATGAGAATCAGCACCTCCAAGTCTGAGTCCATGGTTCTCGCCCGGAAAAGGGTGGAATGCCATCTCCGGGTTGGGGAGGAGACCCTGCCCCAAGTGGAGGAGTTCAAGTACCTAGAAGTCTTGTTCACGAGTGAGGGAAGAGTGGATCGTGAGATCGACAGGCGGATCGGTGCGGCGTCTTTAGTAATGCGGACGTTGTACCGATCCGTTGTGGTGAAGAAGGAGCTGAGCCGGAAGGCAAAGCTCTCAATTTACCGGTCGATCTACGTTCTCATCCTCACCTATGGTCATGAGCTTTGGGTCATGACCGAAAGGATAAGATCACGGGTACAAGCGGCCGAAATTAGTTTCCCCCGCCGTGTGGCGGGGCTCTCCCTTAGAGATAGGGTGAGAATCTCTGCCATCCGGGAGGAACTCAAAGTAAAGCCACTGCTCCTTCACATCGAGAGGAGCCAGATGAGGTGGTTCGGGCATCTGGTCAGGATGCCACCCGAACGCCTCCCCAGGGAGGTGTTTAGGTCACGTCCAACCGGTAGGAGGCCACGGGGAAGACCCAGTACACGTTGGGAAGACAATGTCTCCCGGCTGGCCTGGGAACGCCTCGGGATCCCCCGGGAAGAGCTGGACGAAGTGGCTGGGGAGAGGGAAGTCTGGGCTTCCCTGCTTAGGCTGTTGCCCCCGCGACCCGACCTCGGATAAGCGGAAGAAGATGGATAGTTACGTTTACCAAACAATCTGTCACTCTTAATCGCTAAATGCCATGAAATCTTATACGTCTAGTCTCTTACTTGAATGAGCTAAATAATATTATTTGATATTTTACGGTAATGGGTTAATAATTTCACACATAAGTTGAACCCTCGGCCAAACTATGAAAAAAACTGCGACTTATAGTCCGAAAAATATGGTAAGTTAAATTTTACAACATAATTCGTATAATTACATGTTGAGTTTAATTGAACAACTGCACCATTCTATTTAGATTTTCCCCATTGAGTGAACTTATGTTGTTTTCATTAGTTGAGGAAAATAAATGAAGTGAACCAATTTGAATCCACTGGATGCACATATAGATAGGCTTTATATTTAGGTAGCAATAATGGTTGAGTGTCTAAATGGCAAACCCACAGGTGAAGCTTTTCAGGCGTAGAATTGTATCCCGCTGAGGGAACAGATGTTGTCTTATTCTGTCAGGTCTGATATGAAGAGAGGATAATGTGTGTGCGTGTAGGTATGCGTGCACACGTGCGTGCGTGTGAGTGTGCGCTGTCTGTTTTGGAAGACATCTTGTCCATCTTCTGACACACAACCTTTTGAACTGTTTTTTTTTTTTTTCTTTGCTGACATCAGGGGCACAAATATTTCAACAGGTTGCAAGATAATAGCCATCATTGTCCATCAGAAGCCCAAAAGTGAATTGACTGATTTTGTGTTGCGCTTGGAGCAAAGTTTGGCCCATTTAATTAAGGCAATCATTTTAAAAATGCGTATTACTGCAGTGTAGAACTGCACTGCGTCATATGGAGAGGTGTTTTTTTTTTTTATTCCTCTTTGTTTCTGTTATATCATTTGGCAACAGATTTAAACATAATATGGACACCACACAGCATGAGGTAGTGCAGTTTTACACCAAAGCTGATTACAACCACAATATTGAACTTATTGTTGAATGAATACTTATCTGGCTAGTGAGGGTATGTTTGCGGCGAGCACAAAAACAGTTTTGGTGTGAGGCTCTAACAAACAAGTGCTTGGTTTGAAATACAGAAATGATTGAAAGCCATATTGATTATATTTGGCTTAGTTCTGTGTCACTAAAACAGAAAGTTATCTTTGTAAGAGAGATGTTTTGTATTGGATTATTTGAGTGCATGTGTACTATGGTTGCTTGTTAAAGTCTCGTGCAGGGGGGTAACACTAAATTCAGGACCCCCATACACAATACAGCCACATGTTTCATGTGTCAGGTAAACGTTGACAAATGTGGCCATACAAATCCCCTTATTACTCTAGGGTTACCATCAGTGGATAATCCGAAGCATAATACTACAAACCCTGTTTCCATATGAGTTGGGAAATTGTATTAGATGTAAATATAAACGGAATACAATGATTTGCAAATAATTTTCAGCACATATTCAGTTGAATATGCTACAAAGACAACATATTTGATGTTAAACCTGCTAAAAAAATTTTTTTGTGCAAATAATCATTAACTTTAGATTTTTTTTGTGCAAATAATCATTAACTTTAGAATTTGATGCCAGCAACATGTGACAAAGAAGTTGGGAAAGGTGGCAATAAACACTGATAAAGTTGAGGAATGCTGATCAAACACCTATTTGGAACATCCCACAGGTGTGCAGGCTAATTGGGAACAGGTGGGTGCCATGATTGGGTATAAAAGCAGCTTTAATGAAATGCTAAGTAATTCACAAACAAGGATTTGTAAGCGAATTGTCCAACAGTTTTAGAACAACATTTTTCAACAATCTATTGCAAGGAGTTTAGGGATTTTACCATCTACGGTCCGTAAAATCATCAAAACGTTCAGAGAATCTGGAGAAATCACTGCACATAAGCGATGATATTACGGACATATGATCCCTCAGGCGGTACTGCATCAAAAACCGACATCAGTGTGTAAAGGATATCACCTCACGGGCTCAGGAACACTTCAGAAAACCACTGTCAGTAACTACAGTTGGTCACTACATCTGCAAATGCAAGTTAAAACTGTACTATGCAAAGCCATTTATCAACAACACCGAGGAACGCCGCCGGCTTCGCTGGGCCCCGAGCTCATCTAAGATGGACTGATGCCAAGTGGAAGAGTGTTCTGTGGTCTGACGAGTCCACATTTCAAATTATATTTGGAAACTGTGGACGTGGTGTCCTCCGGAACAAAGAGGAAAATAACCATCCGGATTGTTATAGGCTCAAGCAAAGTTCAAAAGCCAGCATCTGTGATGGTATGGGGGTGTATTAGTGCCCAAGGCATGGGTAACTTACACATCTGTGAAGGCACCATTAATGCTGAAAGGTACATACAGGTTTTGGAGCAACATATGTTGTCATCCAAGCAACGTTATCATGGACGCCCCTGCTTATTTCAGCAAAACAATGCCAAGCCATGTGTAACAACAGCGTGACTTCGTATTAAAAGAGTGCGGGTACTTTCCTTGCCCGCCTGCAGTCCAGACCTGTCTCCCAACGAAAATGTGTGGCGCATTATGAAGCGTAAAACACGACAACAAGATCCCGGACTGTTGAACAACTTAAGCTGTACATCAAGCAAGAATGGTAAAGAATTCCACTTTCAAAGCTTCAACAATTAGTTTCCTCAGTTCCCAAACGTTTATTGAGTGTTGTTAAAAGAAAATGTGATGTAACACAGTGGTGAACATGCGCTTTCTGAAATACTTTGGCACGTGTTGCAGCCATGAAATTGGAAGTTAATTATTATTTGCAAAAAAAAATAAAGTTTATGAGTTTGAACATCAAATATCTTGCATTCAATTGAATATGGGTTGAAAAGGATTTGCAAATCATTGTATTCCGTTTATATTTACATCTAACACAATTTCCCAACTCATATGGAAACGGGGTTTGTACATCAATATTAGTATTTTACTATTTGTGCAAGACTCCGCCTGTCTTTAAAAACTTGTGACACCTCCCAACTTTAGTCAAGTGTCCTTGAATGCATCCTAATTATGGGAAATTAGATGCAAAAGCAAAATTCGTACATACATTTATCTATGGCAGCATAGGAGGAAGGTTTTCAAGATTTACCTTTCTTCCAGTTTCAAAATGTTGGTGCTGTGTCAGAACGCTGAAAGGTGAGCTTTGATGACGTAATTACGTCTGTGCTGAGTGAAGTGTAAGAAAAGATTTTCCGCATCCAGGTAGAACAAAGCATTTAGCATTTTTGAGATAGGGGGTAGTAGGTAGTCATAGATATTCTTGATTTGATTCAAACAACTTTCATGTCTATATAAAACTTATATTAAAATTTGCGACATCTTTTTTGTAGAAGTAAATTACCTATTTAGATGGCAGAAAGGAATGTGTGCTCAGGGCCTCTGTACAACATCCCCAATAACACCCCACATTGACACGGCTGGTTCAATCCTATACTATGTAGCGTCAGGTGTGTTTATAAAAGATACTAAAAATATATGAGGGCGGAAAAAAGATCTTGTTTTTGACACATTTCCCCAAACGCAGATAACAACGCAACATCCAGCCAAAGGTCATTTTGTGTCAGATGTGTCAGCAACTCCAGCGTTCTCTCATTCTCACTCACAGGTATGTGACCGCCCCAGAAGAGTTGGATTCGTCTCGTGTTTGTGTGAGAACAAGGAGACAGGGAGGGCTGTGAAAGTAATTGAGCAAATGGAAAAAGGAGCCAAAGAAAAGTGGGCAACCACTGCATGTAAAGTGACAGAGACGCTGTGTTCGGCGGGTGACCTTGAGACGATGCCAGTTGCTCAGATTAGCACATCACGGTGTAATTGCTCACCTCGCTTGTCCTTTCTTCAATGGGATCCCTGCTTCACAAAAAGGTCTTTGTCAGTGTGAAACAGCTGGCCTGGCTTCTGTGTACCTACTGCGCCGGCCTGACAGCAGCACGCTCTTTTTTAATAAAGATGTGGTCCCCTTTTCCTGAAACTGGGGAACCAAATGAGTTGTATCTCCTCAAACGAGGTCCCACCAGAAATTCAAGTGGCTCACTGTTCCCAAAATTAAATACCAAACAAAGTAATTAATTGAGAATTATAATGCTGATAAATATATCATAACAATTCATAGCAGTCCCTAGATATCATATATGCCCCTTAGGAGCTGGAAGCAGCATATGGCTAACATTTGCACAATCTGATTGCTTATTCCTGTGAGGCGATATTGTAACATCATTAATCATTGATATTACAGTAATGCAGAAAAGTAACTAGATGATGTCATTGTTTCATTTGTATAATTGATTAAAATGGACGCTGTAAGAGAGAGATACGACGACACATAAAAGTGAGTTAAAAAAAAAAGGTATGATTAGAACTGCAAATTAACTTCTGTTGATCTGTCTTTTGATCAAATTATATCAATAGACTGGGAGGTGGTGACATTTACGAACAAAACAAAACTATTGACTAGCTCTTTAAAGGGGAACATTATCACAAGACTTAAGCGTCAATATATACCTTGATGTTGCAGAAAAAAGCCCATATATTTTTTTAACCGATTTCCGAACTGTAAATGGGTGAATTTTGGTGATTTAAACGCCTTTCAATTATTTGCTCTCGGAGCGATGACGTCACAACGTAGTCAATCTGCCATTTTCTCAAACACATTATAAACATTGAGTCAAATCAGCCTTGTTATTTTCCGTTTTTTCGACTGTTTTCCGTACCTTGGAGACATCATGCCTCGTCGGTGTGTTGTCGGAGGGTGTAACAACACGATCAGGGACGGATTCAAGTTGATTTGCGTAGAGTGTGCGTCGATTAGCACTCCATGCTAATCGATGCTAACATGCTATTTAGGCTAGCTTTATGTACATTTGTAGCTATATTTGCATCCAGCCTTTCCCTCCATCCACATTTAATGCCAAAAAAACACTTACCAATCGACGGATTTAAGTTGCTCCAGTGTCACAAGATGCGAAAGTCCTGATCGTTTGGTCTGTACATTTTACCGGCGATGCTAAGGCAGACCTGGCACAGAGATGTATGGATATCCTGCAGATGCATTTCCAACGATAAAGTCAACGAAATCACAAGGGTGAGTTTTGTTGATGTTATTGACTTATGTGCTAATCAGACATATTTGGTCGCGGCATGACTGCCAGCTAATCGATGCTAACATGCTATTTAGGCTAGCTGTATGTACATTTGTAGCTATATTTGCATCCAGCGTTTCCCTCCACCCACATTTAATGCCAAACAAACACTTACCAAACGACGGATTTAAATTGCTCCAGTGTCACAAGATGCGAAAGTCCCAATCGTTTGGTCTGCAAATTTTACCGGCGATGCTAAGGCAAACATGGCCGAATAGCGTCGATAGCTTTTCGCTGAATAGTTTCAGTTTCTTCTTCAATTTTGTTTTCACTATCTGCCTCCATACTCCAACCATCCGTTTCAATACATGCGTAATCTGTTGAATCGCTTAAGCCAGGGGTGGGCATTACGTCGATCGTGATCGACTGGTCGATCTCGGAGGGTGTGTCAGTCGATCTCAAGCCAAGCATTAAAAAATATACATAAAAATGAGCAATCATCAATCATACCAAGACTTCACTTTCGTCAGTTGTTTGACATTCTCGGCACCCGAGGATCTTGTGAGATGATGCTGGCTGCTGCGAGCTCATATTTAAGAAAAAAATCACTAACAGGGCGGACGCAGAGAAACACATTTTATTTCTAGAGACTCCGTACCTACTGTCAAAACTCTAAAGACCGACTGCACAGTTCCTGTCTTCACCATAAAAGACCTGTTTCATCCTGCCTGTGCTAACAAAATAAGAGTCTCAGAAAGCTAGCGTGCACAAGCTAGCAAGCTACGGAGTTTGATGCCAATGTATTTCTCCCCCGCCCTCAGCGACCGCTTTCTCACTTGCTTGCCCACCCGCACTCTCACTGACGTCACTCACCTGCTGCCAGACATTAAAGGGCCACACACATATGCTACTCTCATAACAAAGTGTTTAAAAACGAGTATGCAAGTTGGACAAATGAGATGCCAAATCCAACCACTTTCATGTGGTATTGGACAGAAAGGAGGACTTTTTTTTCCCCTCCATTTGAAAATGCGGGCGTTATCAGCACCACTGTCTAATTCCAATCAATGCAAGTCATCAGAATCAAATACACCAACTTATATTCTTGTCTTCATGAAAGAAAGGAATCTATGTGTGTTAAACATGCTTGTAGTATCATTAAACACCATTAACTTGTTAACAAAAATGTCTCTTTCATAAATAAATAAATATAAATTATAAATAGGAATGAGGTAGATCTCCTCAACTTGGTCAATTGAAAAGTAGTTCACCTGCAGAAAAAGTGTGAGCGCCCCTGCCTTAAGCTGCTGAAATCCGAGTCTGAATCCGAGCTAATGTCGCTAGATCTTGCTGTGCTATCAGCCATGTTTGTTTGTAATGGCATCACTGGATGACTTCACAGGAAAATGGACGGTGGCTTCACAGATAGCGAAAATTAGGCACTGTAAAGCCTTTTTTCGGGATATTCCATGATGGGTAAAATTTTGAAAAAAAATTCGAAAAATAAAATAAGCCACTGGGAACTGTTTTTTATTGGTTTTAACCCTTCTGAAATTGTGATAATGTTCCCCATTAACATGAGCGATGGGATTGGGACATTAGGAGGTTTATCATAGTGTTATACGACTGTATCCATCCATCGATCCATCCATCATCTTCCGCTTTGATACAACTGTAATGAAATATTTATTAGTACATCTTGCTCTGTAAGCTAAGGCAAAAACAGTGGCAGCAGCTTGGCACATGCACATTCTTTGTGATGAAAAAGGGAGGTTTTTGGCACAAAAAAGGGAGGTTGTTTGGGTTGGTGCACTAATTGTAAGTGTATCTTGTGTTTTTTTATGATCAAGGGTGATGGGTCAAATGCAGAGAATAATTTTGCCACACCAAGAGTGTGTGTGACAATCATTGGTACTTTAACTTTTTAACTTAACTTATGTTGATTTAATTAAATAAAAAAAAAATTAAAACATTATAAGAATAAATAGTAATAAAAAACTCTTCTGCGACCCGGTGGTTGGGGACCACTGATTTACGGCACATACATGTTACCACACTTCTACTTGTGGCGTTTTGCTATCAAACAAGCAGCAGACATGTACCACTTTTTATGGGCATTTTTAGAAGCAGTCCTGTCATCCACAATGAAACACACTTTTTTGTGCACTGCAGATGAGGCTGCACTTACTGTACTAAAAACCCCCCCAAAAATGCATTATTCAAAGAGTTTTTTCCACATAGGAGATACGTTAATATATATTTTAAATGAAAAAAACGACGCCATTAAAAACAAAAACGGCAGCAGACACCAAAACGCATCTATTGTATTTGTTTTAATTAGTCTCCTAACTCACCCGGCATGCAGCTACGAAATCATAAAAGGATGTTGCTGTAAAGACGATATGTCATTTCTGACAGACCATGCAAATGTGTTGACACACACACACACACACACACACACACACATTTTCTGTTCCTCGTTTGTGTGATCCTGCAGCCATGTGTGTAACAGTATCAGTTCGCAAATACTTTTCAGAGGCGCTAAATAAAACGCTTAGTAGTGCTTGCAAAACGGCGATGAGCATTGATGATAAATCACACTGCGCCTGTTGAATAATATATTTGCATTTTCTCCTCACAGTATTGTGGCCGTTTCCAATAATCCACATAAATACTGCGTATTAATAAAGACGGGGACGCAAAAAGGATTGCACGCAATATTATGCTCACTTAAAGGAGAACTTCACTTCTTTTGGATTTTTGCCTATCGTTCACAATCAACATAAAAAACATGACGGTGGATGTATTTTTTTTCTAATGCATTCTAACTTGTAAATAAATGTAAATAAAAGTCAGCTTACAGTGGAGCCAATGGTAGGTGCTTTATTCCCCTTTGTTTCCTTACTCGTCAAACTTTAATGGATATCATAAATCAGTGGTTCTCAAATGGGGGTACGCGTACCCCTGGGGGTACTTGAAGGTATGCCAAGGGGTACGTGAGATTTATTTTTTAATTTTCTAAAAATAGCAACAATTAAAAAAAACCTTTGAAAATATATTTATTGAATAATACTTCAACAAAATATGAATGTAAGTTCATAAACTGTGAACAAAATACAACAATGCAATATTCAGTGTTGACAGCTAGATTTTTTTTGTGGACATGTTCCATAAATATTGATGTTATAGATGTCTTTTTTGTGAAGAAATGTTTAGAATGAAGTTGATGAATCCAGAGGGATCTCTATTACAATCCCCAAAGAGGGCACTTTAAGTTGATGATTACTTCTATGTGTAGAAATCTTTATTTAGAATTGAATCACTTGTTTCTTTTTCAACAAGTTTTTAGTTATTTTTATATATATTTTCCAAATAGTTCAAGAAAGACCACTATAAATGAGCAATATTTTGCACTGTTATACAATTTAATAAATCAGAAACAGATGACTTAGTGCTGTATTTTACCTCTTCATCTCTTTTTGTCAACCAAAAATGTTTTGCTCTGATTAGGGGGTACTTGAATTAAATAAATTGTTCACAGGGGGTACATCACTGAAAAAAGGTTGAGAACCACTGTCATAAATAATGCATCTGACCTGGAAAGTAGAAGAACAAGGACATATTCTGACAAGTTGGTACACTTTGACAGCCAATTTAGACAGGGAATGGAGGGAACGGCACATAAAGACACTTGCTTCCACCCCCCTTTTTTTGCGAGGATTATGAGTGTGGGAATATATGAACATCCTTGTAGTCAACATCCTGATGACAGCAGATAATGCACAGTAAGGGATGTATTATTATATTTGTTCGAGTCTGCAGTGAGTAGTAATCAGTGATGTAGTCGGGGAAAAAAGCGAACATCCATCCATCCCATCCATTTTCTACCGCTTATTCCCTTTTGGGGTCGCGGGGGGCGCTGGCGCCTATCTCAGCTACATTTTTAAATTAATGCACCGCGTATGTTTAAAATGAAAACAATACGTACATATTACTTGTTATTATTAATGTACCAATTACTACATTACATATGTACCAATTACTACATTACATATGTACTTAATGAGGTGTTTGGATGTTTTTTTAAGGCTTTATAGGCAGAATAGAGCAGCTCCCTTAGACTCCATTGTAAGCAGACGTTGGATTGCATTTATTTAATATTTAGAATACATTTTTAAAAAATGCATTCGTCTTCATCCATCCATTTTCTACCGCTTGTCCTTTTTGGGGACGCGGGGGGGTCGCTGGAGCCTATCTTAGCTGCATTCGGGCGGAAGGCGGCGTACACCCTGGACAAGCCGCGCCCTCATCGCAGGCATTCGTCTTCATATTTTTCACAATGGTTATGAACGATAGGGAACATTTCCAAAAAGTGAAGTTCCCCCTTTAACAAACGCAATCCACTTTGCACACATTTTGTGCACATGCTTTTAAGTTCGCAGGCACGCAAACCTTAAGTTAATCAGGCGATGAAAACTAGCAAATGGCTTAAACAAGAAATCATATTTTCGCAGTAATGTAAATGCTCCACTCTGAGAATTCACTGGACCAGATGATGGTCCAAGAAGTGGTAGTCAAAAATAATTCCCACTTATTTTTAGGACGCTGGCAGGTTAAGTAGTTGACCCCAGTAGGAAGAGTTCCCTGTGTAACTGGAAGATTCCTCATTTCACAATTCCTGATTTCTTATGGATATAAAAAACATTTTTAATGTCTGTCAGGCCAATAAGGTTGATGTGAGAGTATTCATATCAGGGAAGAGCCGAGTGGTGCTTCCTCAGCTTTGAGACCACCTCTTGCTCCAGGCGGCAGCAGTTGATCTATGAAAACGCATCCGTCCATATTTCGACAGCACTGTGCGGAAAAAGACGTGTTTTTGCTGTAAAGAGTATGGCAGGAGATGTTGACAAGGCCTGTCTTAACACTATACAGCGAAAGGAGCCCCAGTGTGACAAAGAATCAGACAGCGCAAAGCAACCCCTCTTACCCCCCAGACCACCACCTCGCCGCACCTCTGCGTCTGTCAGCGGTGGCTTCAGATCTCCCTTCAGTCTTCGGGCCCCTAATTGGGCTGTCACACTAGCTGGAGAAATTTGTCAGGTTGCTGTGAAATGGACAACTTGGCTAAATCAAGATGTGTATCTGTGCACACGATGGTCCTCCCCCCCCCATCCCCGCAGAAGCTGAGATTATCAATGATGACATGGTCCTCACACATTTTAGTACTTTATCTGCCGAGGAACCATATTTGGTAACCTAAAATCATTTTCAAAATGAATACCACACACAGTTTGATGAAGCACAGTATTTCTTTCCATTTAATTGGTAATTATAATAATCATTGTCGTGGGGTCCCAACACTAGAAATGCAAAGAAATGTAAAGTTGAATGAAAATGAAATTGCTGAAAAAACTTTTTACATATATCCACCCATCCATTTTCTACCGCTTGTCCCTTTTTGGGGACGCGGGGGGTGCTGGAGCCTATCTCAGCTGCATTCAGGCGGAAGGCGGGGTACAAAAATGACAAAAACAAGGAAAAATATTTTTCATATTTTGGTATCAGTATTGACATTACCTTATTTGTATTGAACCTAACTAACTCCACATGCCACTCTGTCACTCCAACTGCCACTCTTCATTCAGGCCCCTGACAGCATGAAAACCACCAACATATCCCTAAAGTACTTACACCATTACAATATTCGCCAATCATAATCCTAAAAATATGTCCAAAAAAAAAATCGCATTTACAGCAACAACACACAGTCATGTGCATTGCAGGTAAAGTCAATTTAAAGTTAAGTTAAAGTACCAATGATTGTCACACACACACTAGGTGTGTTGAAATTTGTCCTCTGCATTCGACCCATCCCCTGGGAAGTGAGGGGAGCAGTGGGCAGCAGCGGTGCCGCGCCCGGGAATCGTATATGTTGAATTCCAACCCTTGATACTGAGTGCCAAACAAGGAGGCAATGGGTCCCATTTTTATAGTCTTTGGTATGACTCGGCCGGGGTTTGAACTCACAACCTACCGATCTCAGGGCGGACACTCTAACCACTAGGCCACTGAGTAGGTAAACATTCAGTACAGCTGCAGCTATAATTATTTTAGTAATCGAGTGATCTATTAAGTAGTTTGATTAATTGAATAGGCAGGTGAAACTAAGGCTGCGGCAATCGATTATTTTAGTACTTGGGTAATCTATTGATTAGTCTGTTAAATTA
Organism: Nerophis ophidion; assembly: GCF_033978795.1. Lineage (NCBI taxonomy): Eukaryota > Metazoa > Chordata > Actinopteri > Syngnathiformes > Syngnathidae > Nerophis > Nerophis ophidion. The sequence goes on along the minus strand of NC_084617.1, from coordinate 55,677,047 downwards.
ATCGAGAAATGAGCTAAAATAGAGTTGCAACTATCGCTTATTTTAGTAATCGATGAATCCATCAATAAGCTTGTTTGACTAATCAAGTAATCGGATAAAAAAACACTATAGGTTCAGTGCGTATTTTTTGTGAAAATAAACACATTTTAAAAAATATTTTCCATAGTTATCATTCTTTTTATTCAAATAAATGCATAGGATTAAGATTTGTAAACTTTCAAAGAAAGTACGTGTGTGCGTGCGTGTGTGTGAGCGTGTACATGACATGCCGTGTGCACACGTTACCCGCACCCCTTGATGGAGCCACTTGAACACAACCATGGTAGTACAAAGAAAGATGAAAGATGAATGCAATTTGTTCCAAGTGGCTGTTTGACCTTTTGATTTGCCTGGAGTTCAAAACAAGCACATCAACCACGACCCAAATAATTTTTACCATTAGAAATAATGGAAATGTATTTCATTAAACATAATAAGCATAGACTTTAGACTGTGTATATATATATATATATATTTATATATATATATATACATACACATAAATATATACATATATATATATACATATATACAGTATATATATATATATATATATATATATAAAGTGGGGCAAAAAAGTATTCAGTCAGCCACCGATTGTGCAAGTTCTCCCACTTAAAATGATGACAGAGGTCTGTAATTTTCATCATAGGTACACTTCCTTCATCTGTGAGAGACAGAATGTAAAGAAAAAATCCAGGAATTCACATTGTAAGAATTCTAAATAATTTATTTGTAAATTATGGTATTTGGTCAACCATTCAAAGCTCTTACTGATGGAAGGAGCTTTTGGCTCAAAATCTCACGATACATGGCCCCATTCATCCTTTCTTTAACACTGATTAATCATCCTGTCCCCTCAGCAGAAAAACAGCCCCAAAGCATCATGTTTCCACCCTCACGCTTCACAGTAAGTATGGTGTTCTTGGGATGCAACTCAGTAAAATGAGATAACGTTACGCTAAAAGTTAATTAGCCTTCACTTCAAGCCAGGACTGCGAGCTGAGCTGCAGTTTGTTTCTAGAACGTCATCTAGAACGTTGACTGGGAGGTTTTTATTATAATTTGGGGAGAGTCTGCTGCTCACCTGCTAAACACCTATCTGCTCGACACTGAAGCGCTGACTACATGCGCTCTGAATACGCACTGCTGATTGGTTGTTACCGCTCTGAATACGCACTGCTGATTGGCTGTTACCGCTATATATGTAACCAATCAGATGGTTGTGTGGGTGGGACAATGCTGGTTGCTGTATAGGAGACAGAGGCAGAACGGAGCGGAGCACTTTGTTAAGACTTTAACTTATGTTCGTGTGGAAACATATTGCTAGGTATTGTGGCCAAACAGCTATATATATGTACATATTTGTGTGTATA